>NW_025891055.1:0-1336 GCF_002878395.1 Capsicum annuum
ATGCTAAAATAATAGCTATTCATAAAACAAGTCGAGAATGTATGTGGTTGAGGTCATGATACATCTCATTTGAGGGAAATGAGATTTGAAATATGAAAAAGTACCCATTATTTTGTAGAGATAATACATCAAAATCCCCCTAAACTTGTCTCCCCAACTTCCTTTAGCACTTAAACTAATCTTCTATTTATTTACCCCCTTAACATCTTTATAGTGAATTTATTTCCCCCCTTATACTGACGTGGCATTTTCTATAAAAAAAATGTGTGAACAATATTTTTTTTAAAACTAATATTTATATATAGAGAGAGAAAAAAAATCCTCCTCTTCTTCACCCAACCCCTCCAACAGTGCCCCCCTCCACTTCTCCTTAGCCAACACCCCCACCCCACCTTTTCTCCAATTATGAAAGTTGTCACCCCCACATTTAATTTATCCTCCTTCGATCTCTTAGATCAATAAAAAAAAAATTGAATCTGAAAATTAAAAAATCTACATGGTTTGGATGTTTGATTGTTGATTGTAGAGAATTTGGTGTTGATTTGATCTAATTTTTCATATGGGTTGAGTTTTTTATCACTATTTTATGATTTTTTTCGATGATGGTAATTAAAATTTTCAAGTGGGTTGAGTTTTCCGGAGAAAAAACGCCGAAAAATCTGGCAGGTGTGGTTGTGTGGGGGTGTACAGAGGTGGATGGGGGTATGTTTAGGTGTGGGAGTGGATGGGGACGTGTGTGCAGGTGGGGGTAGACGGGGGGGGGGGGGGGGGGTGGTTATGAGGAAGATGAAAAATGGAGGGTGGGGTATTTTTTTAATTTAAAATATTTTATATATTTTAAAATATGTATATATATATATATATATATAATATTTATATATATTTTATATAGATATATATAAAAATATTAAAAAATACTTTATTTACGTGACTATGACATGACGGTGATCTGGCGCTGACGTGTCAGCGAGTGTGACACACTCTCCCTCATGAGAGTGGTATTATATATTAAGAGGGGAAATTAATTCACTATAAAGATGTTAAGGGGGGTAAATAATTATTCGTAAAGTTTAAGTGCTAAACTAAGTTGTCGGGACAAGTTCAGAGGGGTTTTGATGTATTATCTCTATTTTGTATGAAGCTAATGCATCATGCATAACACAACTTAAGGAGGGTTCATAAAAAGAGATAACGAAACACACTTCATCAAAACTTTTTTATATATATGAGCTCCAAAAGAATGATGATATTAACGTGCAACAGATTCGTTCAAGTGAGAATGTGGCTCATTTATTCACCAAGTCTCTTCCAACTGCAACTTTCAAGAAGATGGTGC
>NW_025891056.1:0-1508 GCF_002878395.1 Capsicum annuum
AGGGGGCGAAGACTCAAGTAAGGACTGTGGGAGGGGATTCCGAGCATTTTTTGGTACTTACTGGGTTGCACCAGGGTTAAACTCTGAGTCTGTTTTTATTTTTCGTGGTAATGGATGTGTTGACACAGAGTATTCAAGGTGAGGTGCCATGGTGTATGATTTTTACGGATGATGTAGTCTTGATTGATGAGTCTCGTCGAGGTGTTAACGATAAGTTGGAGGTTTGGAGACAAACCCTGGAAACTAAAGGTTTCAAGTTGAGTAGGACTACTTGGAGTGTAATTTTAGTGACACAAGGAAAGAGGATGAGGTGGTAGTGAAGTTGTAGTCTCAAGTGGTTTGTAAGAGGGATATTTTTAAGTACCTTGGGTCTATGATTCAGAGGAATGGAGAGAATGACGAGGATATCTCTCACCGTATTGAGGTGAGTTGGTTGAAATGGCGGCTCGCCTGGGGAATTCTTTGCGATAAGAAGGTGTCTCCCAAGCTTAAAGGCAAATTCTACAGAGTTGCAATCCTGCCGGCTATGTTGTATGACGCGGAGTATAGGCATGTTAAGAATTCTCACGTCCAAAAGTTAAAGGTGGAAGAAATGATGATGTTGCGTTGGATGTGTGGTATCACGAGGGCTGACAGGGTTAGGAATGAGACTATTCAGGACAGGGTGGGAGTGGCGTCGGTGGAGGATAAGATTCGGGATGGGAGGCTGAGATGGTTTGGGCATGTGATAAGAAGAGTCATGGATGCTCCAGTTCATAAATGTGAGAGGTTGGCCTTAGATGGTTTCAAGCGGGGTAGGGGTAAACCGAAGAAATACTGGAGAGAAGTGATTAGACATGACATGGAGCAATTATGGCTCACTGAGGACATGACCCTCGATAGAAAGGTTTGGAGGAAGAGTATTAGGGTAGAGGGCTAAGGGGTATGGTCAAGTCATAGGCGGGAGTTAGGTGAGTCTCGTGTCGCTTGGTTGGTAGTGCTAGGGTTAGGGGGAGGAGGGTGCCTTTTGTTGGTTAATGTACTTTTTGTGGTTGTGGTATGCTTGCAATGTTTGACTAAGGTCTTGGTCCTTTTTACTAAGCTGGGGGTCTATCAGAAATATTCTCTCGAATGTAGTGGTATGGACTGTGTACCTTCTACCCTCCTCAAACCCCACTATGTGGGAATATACTGGGTTTGTTGTTGTTGTTGTAAATTTAAATAATTATATTGACATTTAAAATGCTATAAAAAAAAAGTAATGAGCCATAGAAAAAGTGATAGTAACACCACAAAAGATCTATTATCCAATTAAATTAAAAATTAATTAAAAAATTGACGATTTATTTTATATGAAAAAATAATAAGAGATAACACCCAACTTTTTAAAATCTATTTTATCCCTAATTTAAGTTTTAATGATCTTGTAAGATTTGACCCATTGAAAAAATATTTACAAAAGTATTTTGCTAAATCAGACTTTCAACTATTTAAGTTAAATGTTATCTTTATTTATAAATTAACTTTAT
>NW_025891057.1:0-6627 GCF_002878395.1 Capsicum annuum
CTAATTTAGCAGGAAAATGCCCCGTTCACACTGTTTTGCCCATTTGTCCAGCCAAATGACCACGAAATATTAAATGGACCACACTGGGATAATCCCTAAGATCCCTGGCACACCCTGGTTTATTTTTAGCCTATAGTATGCCCTAACCTCAGGACCTCCCCCCAAAATTGTAGGATATAGCACACCGATTTGGCCTAAAATGCCTCGTTTTGCCTGTTTGTCCACCCAAATTGCAATGAAAAATTAAACACACTAAATTGGGACGATCCCCAACCTCTCTGGCACGCCCCAAAAGATTTTTAGCCCACAACATACCCGGACCTCGGGCCCACCCTAAAATTGTGGGCTACGCACCGATTTGGCCCGAAAATGCCCCGTTCGCATCGTTTTGCCTGTTTGTCCACCCAAATAGCCATGAAAAACTAAACGGACCACACTGAGATGATCCCCAACCTCCCTGGCATGCCTCTATCAATTTTTGGCCTACAGCACGTCCGAACCCCGGGCCCACCCACAAAATCATTGGGTATAGCACACTGATTTGGCTCAAAATTGCCCCGTTCGCGCCCATTTCTCTCATTTGTCCACCCAAATGGCCACGAAAAATTAAACAAACTACACTGAGATGATTTCCAACCTCCCTGGCATGGCCCCATCAATATTTGGCCCATAGAACGCCCAAACACTGGGTCCAACCAAAACTGTGTGCTATAGCACACCGATTTGGCCCGAAAAGGCCTCGTTCACGCATTTTTGCCCGTTTGTCCAACCAAATGGCCACGAAAAATTAAACGAACTCTACTAGGATGATTCCCAACCTCCCTGGCATGCCGCGCTCGATTTGAAGCCTAAAGTATGCCAGGACCCCGGGCCCACCCCCATAACCATGGGCTATATTACACTGATTCATCCCAAAAATGCCTCATTCTCACTGTTTCATCCGTTTGGCCATCCAAATGGCCACTAGAAATTAAACGAACCATACTGGGATGATACCCAACCTTCCTGGCATGCCCCGCTCAATTTTTGACCCAAAGCACACCCGGACCCCAAGCCCACCCCTAAAACCGTGGGCTATAGTATAGCGATTTGGCTCGAAAATGCCCAGTTCACGCCATTTTACTCGTTTGACTACCCAAATGGCCACAAAAAATAAAACGAACCACACTGGGATGATCCCCAACCTTCCTGGGATACCCCAGTAGATTTTTAGCCCTCAGCACACCCGGACCCCATGCCCTCCCCAAAAACCATGGGCTATAGCATACCGATTTGGCCCGAAGATGCCCCGTTCACGCCATTTCACCCGTTTATCCACCCAAATAGCCACAAAAACTTAAACGGACCACACTGGGATGATTCCCAATCTCCCTGGGATGCCCCGGTTGATTTTTGACCCACAGCCCGCCCGGACCCCGGGCATGCCCTGAAATCGCGGGCTATATAGCACACCGATTTGGCCCGAGAAGGCCCAGTTCAAGTAGTTTTGCACGTTTGCCCACCTAAATGGCCACAAAAATTAAAATGGACCATACTGGGACGATCCTCAATATCCCTGGCATGCCCCAATCGATTTTTGTCCAGCAGCACACCCGAAAGGCTCAAAAATTTGTCGTTCTCGTCATTTTGCCCGTTTGTACACCTATATGACGACGAGAAATAAAACAAACCAGACTGAAAAGATCCTCAACCTCCCTGTCACACCCCGGTTGATTTTTGTCCCACAGCATTGCCGAACCTGGGCCCACCCCCAAAACCATGGGCTATAGCACAATGATTTGGCAGGAAAATGCCCCGTTCGTGCCATTTTGCCGGTTTGTCCTCCCAAATGGCCAAAAAAACATAAATTCTCCCAATTCCCCAACCTCCCTGGCATGACACAATTGAATTTCAGCCCACAGTATGCCCAGATCCCGAACCCACCCCGAAACAGTGGACTAAAGCACATTGATTTGCCTCAAAAATGCCCCGTTCGTACCGTTTCGCTCGTTTGTCCATCCAAATAGCCACGAAAAATTAAAAGTACCATATTGGGATGATCTCCAACCTCCCTAGCATACTCGAGTCAATTTTAGGCCCAGAGCACGCTCGGACCCAGGGCCCATCCCCAAAACCGTGGGCTATAGCACATCGATTTGGCGGAAAAATGCCCCGTTCGCGCTGTTTCGCTCATTTGTCCAACCAAACGGCTACAAGAAATTAAATAGACCACACTGGAGAGATCCCCAAGCTCCCATGCACGCCTCAATTTATTTTCGGCTCACAGCACGACTGAACCCTAGTCCCACCCCCGAAAGTGTTGCCTATAGCACACAAATTTGGCTCGAAAAATGCCCCATTTTGCCCGTTTATCCATCCCAATGACCACAAAAAATTAAACGAACTACACTGGGATGATCGTAAACCTCCCTGGCACACCCCGATCAAGTTTTGGGCCACAGCATGCCCTGACCTCAGGCCCAACCCCCAAAACCGTGGACTATAGTACACTAATTTGGCTCAAAAATGCCCGTTCGTGCCGTTTTGCCAGTTTGTCCACCCAAATGGCCACGAGAAATTAAACAGAATGCTCTTGGATGATCCCCAACCTCCCTGGTATGCCCAGGTCGATTTTACTCCATAGAACGCCCAAAACCCAAGGCCACCCCCAAAACCGTGAGCTACAGCACACCAATTTGGCCCGAAAATGCCCTGTTCGCGCCGTTTCACCAATTTGTCCACCCAAATGGCCACAAAAATTAAATGGACCACACTAGGATGATCCCCAACCTCCCTGTCATGCCCTGATCAATTTTTTACCCACAGCACGCCCGAACACTAAGCCCACCCCTGAAACCGTGGGATATAACACACTGATTTGGCCTGAAAATGACCCGTTGGAGCTGTTTTGCCCGTTTGTCCACCCAAATAGACATGAAAAATTGAATGAACCGCGCTGGAACGATCCCCAACCTCCCTGGCATGCCCCGATCAATTTTTGTCCTATAACACGCCCGGGCCCACTCCCACAACCGTGGGCTATAGCACATCGATTAGGCCCGAAAATGCCCCGTTCTTATCGTTTCTCTCATTTTTCCACCCAAATGGCCACGAAAAAATAAGCCAACCATACTGGGATGATCCTTAACCCCATGGCATGCCTCGATTGATTTTTGGCCCACAGCACGCCCTCACCCCAGGCCCACCCCATAACCGTAGGCTACAGCACACCAATTTGGCCCAAAAATGCCTCGTTCGTAATGTTTCACCCGTTTGTCCACCCTAATGGCTACGAAAAATTAAAAGGACCATACTGGATGATCCCAATCTCCCTGGCATACCCCGGTTGATTTTTGGCCCACAACACGCCCGAACCTAAGGCCAACCCTCGAAACCATGGTCTATAGCACACCAATTTGGCCCTAAAATGCCCCATTCGCATCGTTTTGCTTGTTTATCCATCCAAATGGCATTAAAAAATTAAACGAACCATACTGGGATGATCCCCAGCCTCCCTGTCATACCCCAGTCAATTTTTGGCCCACAGCACGCTCGGACCCCGGGTCCACCCCAAAAACCGTAGGCTATAGCACACCGATTTGGCCTGAAAATGTCCTATTTCTGCCGTTTTGCCCGTTTGTCCACCCAAATGGACACAAAAAATTAAATGGACCATACTGGGATGATCCCCAACCTCCCTGGCATACCTCAATCGATTTTGGGAACACAGCACGCTCGAAACCCCGACCCACCCCTGAAATCATAGACTATAGCATACCAATTTAGCTCAAAAATTCCCCATTCACGCCGTTTGTCAACCCAAATGGCCACAAAAAATTAAATAGGATACACTGGGATGATCCCTAATATCCCTGGCACGCCTCGATCGATTTTTAGCCCATATCACGCCTGAACCCCTGGCCCACCCCCAAAGCCGTGGGCTATCACACACCAATTTAGCCCAAAAATGCCCCGTTCGCGCCGTTTCGCCTATTTGTCTACCAAAATGGCCACGAAAAATTAAATGGGTCACACTGGGATGATCCTCAACCTCCGTAGAACGTCCCAGTCAATTTTTGACCCACAACATACCCAAACCCTGGGCCCACCCCCGAAACCATCGGCTATAGCACACCGATTTAGCTCTAAAATGCCTCATTCGCACTGTTTTGCCCATTTATCCATCCAAATGGCCACGAAAAATTAAATGGGCCATACTATGACAATCCCGTACCTCCTTAGCATATACCGATCAATTTTAGGCCCACAACATGCTCGAACCCCGGGCCCACCCCTGAAACCGTGTGCTATAGCATACCGATTTGGTCGAAAAATGCACCGTTCACGTTGTTTCGCCTGTTTGGCCATCCAATTGGCCACAAAAAATTAAACGGACTACACTGGGACGATCACCAACCTTCCTAGCATGCCTCGATCGATTTTCAGCCCACAGCACACCCGGACCCTCAGCCTACCCCCAAAATCGTGGATTTTGCTCAAAAACTCCCCATTCGTGTCGTTTCACCCGTATCTCCACCCAAATGGCCACGAAAAATTAAATGAGTCACACTGGGATGATCCCCAACCTCCATGGTATGCCCAGATTGATTTTTGGCCCACAGTACACCCGAACCCTGGGCCCAACATCCCTGGAATGCCTCAGTCAATTTTTGGCCTACAGCACGCCCGAACCCCAGACCCACCCCCAAAACCGTGGGCTATAGCACACCAATTTGGCCTGAAAATTCCCCATTCGCGTCGTTTCGCCGTTTATCCACCAAAATGGCTACAAAAAATTAAACGGGTTGCACCGAGTTGATTCCCAATCTCCCTGGCATGCCTCAGTGGATTTTTGACCCACAGCATGCCCGAACCGTAGGTCCACCCCCAAAACCGTCGGCTATAGCACATTGATTTGGCTCGAAAATGCCCCGTTCGCACCGTTTTGCCCATTTTAAAACCCAAATAGCCATGAAAAATTAAACGGGCCACACTAGGAAGATTCCCAACCTCCCTGGCATGTCCCGGTCAATTTTTGGCCCACAGCACGCCCAAACCACGGGCCCACCCTGAAATCATGGATTATAGCAAACCGATTTGGCCCAAAAATGCCCTGTTCATTCTGTTTCGCCCGTTTGTCCACCCAATTGGCCACAAAAAATTAAATGGGCCACACTGAGACGATTGCCAACCTCCCTGGAATGACCCAATCAATTTTTCATCCACAGCAAGCCCGGACCCCGGGCCCACCCCTAAAACCGTGGGCTATAGCACACCGATTTGGCTCTAAAATACCCCGTTCACACCATTTTGCCTGTTTCTCCACCCAAATTACCACGAAAAATTAAACAGCTCACACTGGGATGATCCCCAACCTTCTTGATATGCCTCAGTCGATTTTTGGCCCACAGCACACCCGAACCTTGGACCCACCGCCAAAACTGTGGGTTATAGCTCACCGATTTGACCCGAAAATGCTCTATTCATGCCGTTTCACCCATTTGTCCACTCAAATGGCCACGAAAATTAAACGGGTTACACTAGGACGATCCCCAACTTCCCTGGCACACCCGATCGATTTTTGGCCCACAGTATGCCCGGACTCTTGGCCCACCCCTAAAACCGTGGCAATCGCACACCGATTTGGCCTGAAAATGCTCCGTTCGCCCTGTTTTGCCTGTTTGTCCACCCAAATGGCCACGAAAAATTAAACAGGCCACACTGGGACGACCCCCAACTCCCTGGCGTGCCCCGATCCATTTTCAGCCAACAGCACACCCGAACCGGACAACCCCCAAAACTGTGAGTTATAGCACACTGATTTGGCCCGAAAATGCCCCGTTCGTGCCATTTCACCCGTTTGTCCACCCAAATGGCTACAAAAAAATAAACGGGTCGCACTGTGAGGATCCCCAACCTTCCTGATATGCCCCGATCGATTTTTGGCCCACAGCACACCAGACCCCAAGCCCAACCGCTAAATCATAGGCTATAGCACACCGATTTTTCTCGAAAATGCCCCGTTTGTGCTGTTTCTCCCATTTATCCACTCAAATGACCACAAAAAATTAAACGAGTCATACTGGGACGATCCCCAACCTCCCTGGAATGCCTCGATCGATTTTTGGCCCACAGCACATCCGAACTCCGGGCCCACCCCCAAAGCCATGGGCTATAGCACACCGATTTAGCCTGAAAATGACCCGTTTTCGCTGTTTAGCCATTTGTCCACCCATATGGCCACGAAAAACTAAACGGGCCACACTGGGACGATCCCCAACCTCCCTGGCACACCACGATTGATTTTCAGCCCACACCGAGCCCACCCCAAAACCGTAGGCTATAGCACACCAAATTTGCCTTAAAATGCCCCGTTCGCACCGTTTCGCCCGTTTGTCCACCCAAATAGCCACGACAAATTAAACGAGTTATATTGGGATGATCTCCAACCTCGCTGGCATGCACCGGTCAATTTTTGTCCCACAGCACGCTTGAACCCAGGCCCACCCCAGAATCGTGGGCTATAGCACACCGATTTGGCTCGAAAATGCCCCATTCGTACCATTTCACCAATTTGTCCTCCCAAATGGCCACAAAAAATTAAACGGGCCACACTGGGATGATCTCTAACCTTCCTGGCACGTCTCG
>NW_025891058.1:0-1175 GCF_002878395.1 Capsicum annuum
TTATAATATTGTTTGGCCTACTTTACTTTTTAGTGCGTTTTAAAAAGAAATTTTTTTTCCTTTCTAACAACTCTTTAGACTCTTTAATTTCAACTTTACCAAGGACCCAAAAGTCATCATTTTTTTTATTTTCTTAAACTCCGATGTCAAGTAAAATAGGTCAAAAGAAATTGAAACAAAGGGAGTACTATATTTAGTGTCTCTTGTACTTCAATTATTACACTTATCTTTGGTGTAGTATTTGCTTTGATATGATTTTCCTTGAGCCGAGGGTCTAATGGACATAACGTCTGATATATTACTGTTGAATACTTGCATAGTATCTTTTACTTCGTTTTATATTGTTACTTATTGCTTTATTGATTTTGTTTATCTTGCTACTGTTATTTTGTTTTCTAGCCTATTTTGGTAATGCTTCGTTGTCAGTCTCTCTACCCCACTAAAAAGGTAAGGTTCGGTCTCTACTTACGTCCTATCCTTCCCACACCTCCCTTGTGGGCTCCCGATAAAAAGAAATAAGGTACTCTATTCCATTACATACATGGATCGGGTTGAAAAACCAGACCCAGTCTCTCTTAGAATCCTGAATATGCCAATAAATAATGAATTGTACTAATCCACATATGTCTCTCTCCCATCAATCGGTACTAGTTGAAGTAATGAAAAAATCCCCTTTCCAACCAGTAAAGTGGCCCAAGGGCCACCTTTGATGAGAAATGCGAAACAAAAAAGAAAAAAAAAAAATCCCCCGTTGGGAATGAAATTATGCTCCCTGTCCCCCTTTCACAGAAAATGGAGAGATGAATTGATATATTTATTGAATCCGTCAGGACTGACGGGGCTCGAACCCGCAGCTTCCGCCTTGACAGGCCTTGACAGGGCGGTGCTCTGACCTATTGAACTACAATCCCGGGAAAATTAGGTGTACAGACCCTAAATCAATTTAGATTCGAACTATTTAGTTTCGCTGTGTTGTAAGAGAGAGACGAATGATATACTTTATTATTATTATTATCTAATTATATATATATATTATGAAAAAAAAATGTAGTAGACTCATAGTGGGCTAATTCGTGAATTGAATCATGACTATATGAATATTGACATTAACATTGGGTTTTGGACATTGCCCTTTTTCTTACTGAATTCTCGATCGATTATCTATACCTATTAAA
>NW_025891059.1:0-18239 GCF_002878395.1 Capsicum annuum
CTCCTTCTACTATCCGCATATGACTTGTGTCGACTTTGGGTTGTTTTCAGTCGTTGCTGAATTACTTTAACCTTCTCTATGGCTTGATAAACAATATCCGGTTTGAATAAAAGAGTTTCACCCACTTCGAACCATCCTATTGGTGATCTACACTTCCTTCCATATAAAGCTTCATATAGTGCCATTTTGATACTTGAATGATAGCTATTATAGTAGGCAAACTCAATAAGAGGTAAATGATTATCCCAGTTGCCCTTAAAATCTATGACACAAGCTCGTAGCATATCTTCAAGTGTTTGGATGGTACGTTCTGCTTGTCCATCTGTTTGAGGGTGAAAAGCTGTACTTAACTTCATTTGTGTTCCCAAACACCTCTGAAAAGACTTCCAAAAGTTTGCGGTAAATTGGGTTCCCCGATCTGATATAATAGAAATTGGCACTCCATGTAATCGGACTATTTCTTTAATATACAGCTTCACATACTCTTCAACTGTGTAAGTGGTCCTAACGGGTAGGAAATGTGCGGATTTGGTAAGCCTATCAACAATCGCCCATATAGAATCAAACTTTCGGGATGTACGAGGCAAACCAATAACGAAATCCATGTTGATCATGTCCCACTTCCAGCTTGGAAGATCAATGCATTGCATATAACCTCCGGGTTTTTGGTGCTCAACTTTAACTCTTTGACAATTTGGACATTCAGCTACAAATTCTGCAATGCTCTTCTTCATGTCATTCCACCAATACATATCTTTCAAATCTTGATACATTTTGGTTGATCCTGGATGAATAAAATACCTTGAAAAATGTGCCTCTATCATAATCTTCTTTCTTAGCCCAACTAAATGCGGCACACACAATCGATTTTGGCACTGAAGTACTCCTTCTCGCGTAAGCTCAAATGCCTTGGTCGCACCACTCTGAACATTCTCCTTAAGATGTAATAAAATAGGATCTGCATATTGCTTTTCTTTCACTTCAGCTACTAATGAAGATTCCGCAACATCATGTACGATAAGCTCTTTATTCGGAGTTTTAAGAAGGCGAACTCCCAAACTAGCTAACTGGTGAAGATCTTTAACCATCCCTTGCCTTTTTATAGGCGCCATCATAGCCTTACGACTTAACACATCAGCTATCACATTTGCTTTCCCTGGATGGTACAAGATATCAACATCGTAGTCCTTTAATAGTTCAAGCCATCTACGCTGCCTTAAATTTAGATCCTTCTGATTAAAAATATATTACAAGCTCTTATGGTCAGTATATATATCAACATGAACCCCATATAAGTAGTGGCACCATATCTTTAAAGCAAAAATAACTGCTGCTTGCTCAAGATCGTGTGTAGGATAATTTTTTCTCATGTGGCCAGAATTGTCTAGAAGCATCAATACACATCCTAAACCAATTCTGGAAGTATCACAATACACTGTATACCCTTCGGTACCTTCTGGAAGTACCAACACGGGTGTAGAAATCAACTTGTTCTTTAAATCTTAAAAACTCTTCTCACAGGCATCATTCCATTGGAATTTGGATGCTTTATGGGTTAGCTTGGTTAAGGGTGCTGAAATGGAAGAAAAGCCTTTAACAAACCTTCTATAATAACCGGCCAACCCGAGAAAGCTACAAATCTCTGTAGGCGCTATGGGCCATGGACAGTTCTTCACAACTTTTATCTTTTGAGCATCAACCTTTATCCCTTCACTAGATACAATATGACCCAAAAATGCCACTGACTTTAACCAAAACTCACATTTAGAGAACTTTGCATAAAACTTACAATCACGAAGAGTCTGCAATACCTGTCGTAAGTGATTGGCATGGTCCTCTTCTGATCTAGAATAAACTAGAATATCATCTATAAAAACTATCACAAATACATCCAGGAATGGCTTAAACACCCTATTCATCAAATCCATAAAAGCTGCGGGTGCATTTATTAGCCTAAATGACATAACTAAAAACTCATAATGACCATACCGTGTTCGGAAAGCTGTCTTAGGTATATCCTTCTCTTTGACCCTCACTTAGTGGTAACCTGACCTCAAATCAATCTTAGAAAAGCACTTGGCGCCCTGTAACTGATTAAATAAATCATCAATTCTTGGGAGAGGATATTTATTCTTAATATTCACCTTATTCAATTGCCGATAATCAATACACATCCTCAGCGAGCCATCCTTTTTGCGCACAAATAACACTGGTGCTCCCCAGGGGGACATACTAGGCCTTATGAATCCCTTCTCTAGCAAATCTTTCAATTGCTCTTTCAATTCTCATAATTCTGCTGGGGCCATTCTATACGGAGGAATGGAGATTGGTTGGGTGCCTGGTATTACATCAATACCAAACTCTATTTCTCGTTCAGGAGGCAAACCTAGAAAATCTTCAGGAAATATATCAGAAAATTCATTTACCACTGGAACAGCGTGAAGAGTTGGTGGCTCCGCTTCTGTATCCCTTACTCTAACTAAATGATATATGTATCCCTTGGAAATCATTCTTCTCGCCTTAAAATAAGAAATAAATCTACCTCTTGGCGCGCTAATTTCACCTTTCCATTCAAGGACTGATTCATTTGGAAAATGGAAATATACCTTTTTCATGCAGCAATCAATTGTGGCATAACAAGACGCCAACCAGTCCATACCTATTATAACATCAAAATCTACCATTTCTAACTCCACAAGATCAACCATCGTATCACGACCACAAATAGTTACTATGCAGTTTTGGTAAACCCTTCTAGCTATAATAGATTCCCCAACCGGTGTGGACACTTCAAATGGATTAACTGACACTTCAAATGGATTAACTAACAGTTCGGGTATTCTTTCTAACTTTCCAGCAACTAATGGAGTAACACAAGATAATGTAGAACCAGGATCAATTAAGGCATATAAATCGAATGAAAAGATAGACAACATACCCGTAACCACTTCTGGGAAAGCCTCTAAATTCTGTTGATCCGCTAGAGCATACGTACGATTTTGAGCCTCGCTAGAACTCGTGGCTCCTCTATCACCTCTAACACGACCCATTGGTTGTGCACCCCTTCTTAAATAAGGCATCGATGAGGATGATGCAACAAATGACCCCATAGGTCGTGCCATACCCCCTATGCCCCTTCGTGGTCATTCTCTCATCATATACCCCGACATACCGTACCAAAAGCAAACATTGGTCCCCAGCCGACATGCGCCCAAACGATACCTTCCACATTTATTGCATGGCTCTCGAGGAGGTCTTGATTGGCTCATATTCCCTTGCCTTTGGTACCCCACTGTCCGCGAACTCTGACTCTCACTTTTGTGCCCAAATTGATTTCCTCTGGACCCTTGGAACTGTGGTGAGGCACTAGCTGTAGAATAAGAAGATAATGGCCTAGGTGGTCTAGCAGAAAACTGTAGTCTGAACCCTCCTTGGGATGCCATGAACTGCCCTGTAGATCTGGCCCTCTTGGAATATCCTTTTTCTAATTCCTGTGTTCTTCTCCTCTGCCTCTGATCTTCCATTTTCTGTGCAAAAGCTTGGATCCTCTCTATGTCCATTTCTTTGTTCAAAGCGACAATAGTACAATCTCTAACCAGATATGGATCTAGCTTATCCACATATTGATGAACTCTGTCATCCATAGTAGCTACAACATTAGGAGCATATCTCGAAAAAGAATTAAATTGGAGACTGTACTCCCTCACGCTCATATTCCCCTGACGAAGATTTAAAAACTGATCTACACGGGCCTGACGAATCTCAAATGGAAGATAATGATCAAGAAATGCCTCTTTGAACTCTTTCCAAGTAGCTGAGGGTGCATCAATGCCCCTAGATCATTTCCAGTCCTCGTACTAATATACAACCTCCCCTTTAAATCTATATGCCGGTAACTCCACTATCTCTATACCCGTTACATGCATAACATCTAAGGCCCTTTAAATTTGATCAATAAAGTCCTATGGGTCCTTGTTAAGATCTGATCCAATAAAAGTGGGAGGATTCATCTTAAGAAAATCCTGTTTTCGAAGGCTAGCCGCTCTATCTGTACCACTAAGACCCGTGGTAGGAATGGCTTGCCCTTGAGCTTGCCCAACAACTATACGAGTCAAAAGTTGTATTGCATTTCTAAGATCTTGATCAACAACATTAATAGGTGGCTCTGGGGATATAGTTCTCCTCCCCCTTATTTCTTCCGGAGTGGAAGAAGTTTTTGATGCATGCTCAGCTAGAGCCTCACTTTGATTAGATGGTATAGTGTGTGACTTACTAGTCCCCTCTCCGGCAGCCATATCTACTTGCTTACCGGTATTCTTGCTTCTGGTAACCGGCATCATTACTATAATAAGAGAAACAAATGGATTCAGTGGTCAACTATGACTTCATATACAATATAGGCTCTATCGCACGATCTAAGACATAAAGAAAAGAAACAATTCCTAAATATCTATAGCCTCCTGTTTATAGATGCGGTGCACGACACACCGATAAACAAGACTCTACATAGACACGGCTTTGTAGAATCACTAGGATGAACTTTTCTGATACCACTTTTGTCACGCCTCAAATCCTATTGGGGCGGACTAGCACCCTTAACCGAGGAGGCTCGGGAGAACCAGCTCATAACCTTATACTTCCATGTATACCTCTATGACAACCCGAAATTCGGACAGCATCATGTCGCATATAAAAGGAAATAATCACCTGTATAAGCTCGAGCACACATATATATGTATATACAATACTTGGCCGTTGGAGCCATCACGTCTATTAACAAAACACCACCTTGACTGTACATTAGGTCTACAAAGCCTCTAGATAATACACAGAGTTTAACTAAGGTCGGGACACACCCCGCCATATAATTAACTTCTATACAATACCAAAAGTGACTGGATATGACACAAAAACTCCTAAAGCAAACTGGAGCTCACCAAAAGCAGCTGGGTATCATGGCTCCTACTTGTGCGGTGTATGAGCTGAGGTACTTGTGCCTGCAGCATAAAATGCAGGTCCCCTGTGGGGGACGTCAGTACAAAATATGTACTGAGTATGTAAAGCTGTAGATAATCACATATGATATAGGAGCTCAATAGAAATCAGAAACAAGTGAATAAATCGTAATAGGAGTGGACCACACTTACTAGAACTTGTGACAACCTGTACATTGTATTTATTCAATCACTTTACCTTCGTTCTTATCATCTTTGTAATCATTACTGTACTGTACTGTGACCATTAGGCTGCCTCCAGTACATATCAACTGGGATCGACCCATGATAGGCTTATTCCCCTGGGATACCACCCATAAACACATAAATAGGGATCGACCCATGATAGGCTTATGCCCCCGGGAT
Source organism: Capsicum annuum (assembly GCF_002878395.1). Lineage (NCBI taxonomy): Eukaryota > Viridiplantae > Streptophyta > Magnoliopsida > Solanales > Solanaceae > Capsicum > Capsicum annuum. The sequence continues at coordinate 5,361 of NW_025891059.1, forward strand.
ACCACCCGATAAGAGAGAACTTCCATCATTTAGTCCAATTAATCTTTGAGATTGTTATTTCGGTCACCACCGCATTTTTGATACTTTGAAACAATGATACATCAATAAGAGACATATAAATAGACCATCAATGCAATAACAATGAAGTAAGAACTCATTGACACATCAACGAAGTGTTTTGGAGTCATCAATGCCATAACAATGAAGTAGGAACTTATTGGTATATCAATGAAATGTTTTGGAGTCATTAATAGCACATGGATCTTGTTTGAGTAACCGGATACCTTCTGAAATTCATTAGTGCAATAAATATGTAAGATTTGGAAAACAAGTAAGTATTGGAATGTCTTGACATCTTGTAGGGTGGAAACAAGTTCATTGGTAACGTGGGACATCATACAAAATCATTATAGATGACATGTTACCGAATAACTTTGGAAACTTTCTTAATAGAACAATTGTTCACTTTCATGCCAAAGTTATGGTATAGAGTATGCTTTACATACCTGACTGTCAGCCTTCAATACTAGTCCTAAATGGACTTCCCGTCTTTTCGGATTACTTATCTACAATAAACATATATAGCAATCTAGTATTAGCAACCAAACGTCACAATTCAATTATTTGAATTCACCAAACTAGTGGTTAAGTAGTAAGCCTTAATTACACCATAAAGGGTGTCACTTTAACCCTCTTATACTCCAATTACATTTATATGCCATGCATATTCATACAACATCCTCTAATATCAAGTTTGGATTCATTTATCCTTCCAACCAATCCATTAAACCAAATTGAGTCATAGACATAAATAATCATCAATTCAATAGTATATCACCATATCCACTTTCCATAACTCAATTACCATATCCACCTTCCATAATTCAATACAACCAAACCATGCAAAATAGTCCATAACCCTATTTTCATCACTTTTCAATAACAACCAATACATATAATCCTCTATCACACATATACATATGGAAGAGAACAAAGGCAAACAATATCCATACCTTAGAATTCACCTCTTGATTATGCAATCCTGTTTGCACAAATAATAGGTGCCGTTCGAAGCTCTCGAGATGACAAACACAGTAATCGGATTACTTTGAAATTTCTTTGGTTGAATCAAAAGTAATTTAAAGGTCAAATTTGGCTAGGGTTTGTTCTTTCTCAATGATTGAAGATGAAAATGAGTTTTTGAACTCATATACATGTATATATACACATATTCCCGTCCATAATATAATAGGGAATGACCGAAATGCCTTTAAAATTTAAATAATGTCAAATCTGTCCTTTGGTGGACTGTTTTGATAAGCTAAGGTAGATCAACCATAACTCTTTGCTCCGATATCGGATTTGGGTGAAATTGGTATCGTTGGAAAGATAATTCAAAGGTATTTCATTTCATATAAAGTAGGCCACCCAGTTCGTCTTGTACAAGGAGTTATAGTCGTTTGAAGTTGACCCTAAAAATTTGTTTTGAGAGGCTGAAGTAAAACGAGTATAAATCCTTACTTAGACGTTGGATTTGGATGAAACCAATTGCATTGGAAAGAAGACTCAAAGATATTTCTTTTCATAGGTGGAAGCTCTCCCAGTTCATTATATTAAGGGAGTTATGATCATTTGAAGTTGACCCAAAAAATTGGCTGGCCTCAGTAGTTTGTGTGCAAGAAATTTTCCTGCACATTTACTATTCCCAAATATCGCGGCCACTATTTTATAGTTTCGAACGTGCTCGATTATATCTGAAACCTATCCATTTTTGGAAATATTTATATCGTTGGAAAGCTTATTCAATAACCTTCCTATGGATCCATCGACGGGCAAATTCCGGTATAAATAAAATAAAATAAATATCATATAAATAAGACCAATACACGTACTTGAATACGCCAATACATGTACTTGAATATGAGGTGTTACATACGCACACCTGATTCTCCCCTTTTGGGGGTGAGATACGTAGGTGCCCTTCTTGGGTTCGATGATCTTTTCAAGAAAAAAAGAGAGGTTTTAAACAAAACTGTTGAACTCTAACCATTTGCTATCTCTTGTCCAGTTAGTTTAAGGTGGTTAGTTTGTGGCATTTTGGCTGGTCCTCCATATTGATCCAAGTCACAGAGGAAGTTATGGCCAACAAGGATACCGATTTGGTTGTCACTAATCAGATAGGGAGTTCGGGGAATAAGAATGTAGGAGATAATGAAGAGATTCGGAAATTAAGGCGGTAAATAATAGAAATGCATCGAGCTTGGGCTAATGGGTTGCCGCCTCCTCCAGTTCCCACTGATAATCTGGAATATCTTTCTAGCTTGCCTCCCGTGTCACATGCACAATTTCCCATTTTTATTGATATGCCACAGAATGTATCAGGATCGACTCCGGGGCAATAATATCCAACCACTTCCAAGGTTCATTTCCTCACTCCCCAATCCAAGACTACCATATATTTGACTCTAGCTGTTGTTCATGCTTTTGCGGCGCCACTCCTACTTGAAGCTCCTACTTTTGATGTTCATCCACAAGTTGTGCCTCCCTACTCTACAAGAGAGCCTGTATTGAATACTTTTAGTGCTCAACATTATGCTCTCGAGCCCACATTTAAGTCGACTGGTCCTTATGATTGCCCTCAACCGCCTGAATTTCCTCCTAACACTGAGAAACCTGTTATGATAGAAGAACAAGAGGAAATAGCATAAATTGAGAAGTTTGGAACTGACTATGAAAAACTTGTAAGGACTTGGGGGGTACAAAAGTGTCTCATATAAAGATCTGTGCATGTTTCCAGGTGTACATCTTCCTCTTGATTTTAAAATATCGAAGCTTGAGTAGTATGATGGACATGGTGATCCTGTAGCACATTTAAGACGCTATTGCAACCAACTAAGGGGCGCTAGAGGGAAGGAAGAACTACTCATGGCTTATTTTGGGGAGAGTCTTTCAGGCTTAGCTTCAGAATGGTTTGTTGATCAAGACATTGACAAGTGGATTAGTTGGGATGACCTAGCTAATGGATTTGTGCAACAATTTCAATACAATGTGTAGTTGATACCTGATGAAAATCCCTAACTGGTATAAAAAAAGAATACTGAGAGTTTCAGGGAGTATGCGATCAGATGGCGCGAACAAGCTGCTAGAGTAAAACCGCCAATGAAAGAAAGAAAGATAGTGGAGGTGTTTATTCAAGCGCAAAATGAAACATATTATCAATAATTGTTACCTACATTAGGCAAGCCATTTATTGAGGTCCTCAAAATGGGGGAGATGATAGAGGATGGAATTAAGACCGGTCGTATTGTGAGTTTTGCAACATTGAAAGCGACTACTCAAGTAATTCAAAAAGGTTCGGGAAGTGCTGGAGGAAAGAAGAATGAGTAAGATGTATATGCTATTATAGTTGGATAACAGGCACAGGCAAGAGGACCATACCATCGTTACCCACAGGCTCAAACACAAGTTTATGGCTAAGTTCTACAGAATCCTTCCCAAAATCCATTATATTCCATTCCCCCATATCCATATCAAGTGTATAATGTGCAACCATATGTTCAACCCTCATCTTACCCACACTGGCGCACGTTAACTTTGCCGAGTTATCCTTCAACTCCACATACATACCGAAGCCCTTCTTGGACTGGTTTTCAATTTAAGCCAAATAATGAAATGAGACAAAAGTCGAGGGATAGCTTCACACCCATTGGAGAGTCGTATGCAAGTTTATTCTAGAGATTGGTTCAGCAGGGCATGATCACTTCTCTCCTTGGGTATACTCTTGACCCACATTCAAGAAGTTTTGATCCTAGTATACGATGTACATATCATTCCGATGTTCAGGGTCACAGCATTGAAGATTGTCATGCTTTGAAAAGAGAAATTGAAAAGATGATTTAAGATAAATCAATCATGGTGCAGAACATTGACAGTGAGAAAAGCTCTAGTCATGCTGATATGCAAACCAGTGGCTAAGATGTCAGGCTGAGCAATTGAGAAGTCACCACTCTCCTTAGTAGGAAGGGGTTTGGTAGCTTGTTTTGTTTTATTTTCTGTTCTCCGAATTATTTCAGGGTTGTAGTTCGGGATCTGTCTTGTTTTGTCTTTTTGTTGTTTATGTTCAAACCCTTCTATCTTTTGTTTTGACTAAATGAAGTGTCTCATTTTCCTTTGTGCTTTAAATATGTGTTGTTTGTTTGTTTTCTTTACATAGTATATTTTGTGTTAACCCTAGTGATATGACATGCTAGTAAAATTTTCAGCCAGATCCTAAAATCCAGTTTAAGCATGAACATTGAATTAGAGGGTTAAAGTTAGAAAAAGAGAGCATATAAGAAAATAGATAGAGTGCTGAGATATTTGGTGATAAGTTAAGGTAATTATTTTGAGAATCACAAGAACAACTTGGTCATTGATCGAAAGGCAAGTCCCAATTAGGTGAAATAGTGGACGTATGATCACTATATAAAGAGAAACAAGAAGATAAGCAGCTCCACGAAAGCATGAGTCATTTGATGTGAGGAATGTACAACAAAGGTGGAGTTTATAGAAGAAATAGTGACGCACAGGCTCAATTTGCTTAAAAAGATGTCGCAAATGATCTTCATCTCTCACTTCCAATTGCATGTTATGTACTTGCATTCTTAAGGAATGATATGATGAAGGCATTTCATTTTGCTATCCAAATATTGTGTCATCCTTTGTTTACCCCATTTAAGCCTTAGTGTTATTTTCTTTCATACCCCTCTTTTGGAATCAGATAGAGTAAGCAAAGTTCAAAGAATAGTGTTGAGTAAAAAGATAAAGTCAAAAAGTTACAAAAAAAAGACAAAAATATTTCCAAAAAAACAGTGTCAAGAATAATAGAGTTAGAAAAAAAGAATCGCAAAGTGAAAAGAGCGAATAAAAGAAAAAAAAAGAAAAATCAGATCAAAGCAAAAGGACAAGCTGCCAGAACTACGCATGACCTGGGTGAGATACATAGGCTGCCCTACTAAGGGCTCGGTCCAACCAAATAAATAATTTAGAATCATCCGGTCAAAGGAAACTGGGGCATGAGTTAATCCTCATTTGTTTGAGTCGATTCCAAAAGTTGTAAGTTCTAACCCACTTCAAGTGTCGTTTGGGCCTCATGCCATCCTTTCTTTCTAACCCTATCCAAAAGCTAAGTTACAACCAAAGAAAGACCTTCAGATCAATCTTTAAGAATGTTAAGGCTAAGAATGCAATGGATATGATGACGCATTTTGGGAACTACTTGTCTTCCTCAGCATAAAAAATCAAGAGAGAAATAAAATATGAGAGAGTATTATTGGTGAAATCCCTCATAGGCACAGTAAGGTGATAGTAAGTTGAGAGAGATAAAAATGAGAGAGTCTTATTGGTGAAAACCCTCACAGGCACCGTGAGACGATTGTGAGTTGGGAGAAATGAGAATAGGAGAGTCTCATTAGTAAAAACCCTCACAGACACCATAAGACAATGGTGAGCTGAGGAAAAGACCCTTCAAGGTGTCACTAGCCGAATGAGGTCTGAATACAATTGGCCTAAGAAAGCAACTCAGTTTCAAGGCCATTAACTCAACAACAATTGGTAGAAAGTTTGGATGGAAAGATCAGGTAACTTAATTCAAAATGCATGGCATAATCATTAGAGTTGACTGTCATGTCTAGAAAAAATTTTCATTTCTTTGTTTCAAATGGGGACATTCATTGTCTTTTCTTTCTTCTCTTTATTTTTATTTTGTTTTCTTGAGTCAATTGTCCAAATAAAAGTCATTGTCATTTTTCTCTTGTCTTTGAGTCAAGTTTGTGTCAAAATAAGTGAGAAAGATTTTAAAATTGGCTACCAGTTTCTTCAATTGCACAAAGCAAGAAAAAAGGGCCAGCACATGCTAAAGACATGATTGTGAGCCAAAACAAGGCATGCAGAAAGTTTTGTCAACCGACAAGTCTGGGAACTCATGGAAATATCAAGGTTCAAAGGGTTTATCTGAGAAGCATGACAAAGCAGGGATACTGTATTTGTTTTAGAGTCACTCTTAATGATCTAAGTTCGGGTCAATAATATAGCAAGCCAGTGACACATGCTAATGGTTGAAAGCAAGATTAAATGCAACTGGGGCAAGAGGGATTTCTACGAAAGCCAAAGCCGCAAACCAGCCACTATGTTTTTAAAATAACAAGTTTTTTTTGTATGAAACAGGAACACATGTTACCTTCGAATCAAGGATTTCAAAGCCTAAACATCGAAAGTTGCAATACCGCACTTCCACAAATGAAGGAGACAATATTTCTGCACATATTTCGTATTCAAAGCCATGGTAAAACTCATAATTCAAGATTTCTAGGAGACACGCTTCCTTGTAAGGAGACGCATTTCCTTGGTTGGGTAATTCAAACAATATTTGTAAGGAGATGCACTTCCTTGTTAGAGCAATTCAAGAGACATTTATTAGGAGACGCACTTCCTTGTTTTTGTAATTCAAGCGACATTTGTAAGGAGACGTACTTCCTTGTTTAGGCAATTCAAGCAATATTTGTAAGGAGAAACACTTCCTTATTTGGTTAATTCTAGAAACATTTGTGAGGAGACACACTTCCTTATTTGAGTAATTCAAGAGACATTTGTTAGGAGACGCACTTCCTTATTTCGTAATTCGATCGACATTTGTAAGGAGACGCACTTCCTCGTTTGGTAATTTGATTGGTATTTGTAAGGAGATACGCTTCCTTATCTGGGTAATTCAAGCACCATTTGTGAGGAGACGCACTTCCTTGTTCGGGTAATTCAAGCAACACTTGTTAGGAGACACACTTCTTTGTTTGGATAATTCAAACGGTATTTGTAAGGAGACGCACTTTCTTGTTTGGGTAATTCAAGCGGAATTTGATAAGGAGATGCACTTCCTTGTTTGGGGTAATTCAAGCAACATTTGTAAGGAGACGCACTTCCTGATTTGGGCAATTCAAGAAACATTTGTAAGGAAATGTACTTCCTTATTTGAGTAATTCAAGAGACATTTGTGAGGAGATGCACTTCCTTTTTTGGTAAATCCAGCAACATTTGTGAGGAAACACACTTTCTTGTTTGGTAATTCAAGCGGTAGTTGTAAGGATATGCACTTCCTTGTTTGATAATTCAAGCAACAGTTGTAAGGAGACGCACTTCCTTATTTGGTAATTCGATTGGCACTTGTAAGGAGACGCACTTCCTTGTTCGGGTAATTTCAGCAACATTTGTAAGGAGACGCACTTTCTTGTTTAGGTAATTCCAGCAACATTTGTAAGGGGATGTACTTCCTTGTTTTGACAATTTAAACAACATTTGTAAGTAGACACACTTCCTTATTTTGGTAATTCAAGCGCTATCATAAGGAGATGCACTTCCAAAGGAGACACACTTCCTTGTTTGGTAATATGATCGGCATTTGTAAGGAGACGTACTTCCTTGTTCTGGTAATTCCAGCAACATTTGTAAGGAGATCCACTTCCTTGTGTGGGAAATTCAAGCAACATTTGTAAGGAGATGCACTTCCTTGTTTGAAATTCAAGCAACATTTGTAAGGAGACGCACTTCCTTGTTTGGTAATTCGATTGGCATTTTTAAGGAGATACACTTCCTTGTCTGGGTAATTCAAGCACCATTTGTAAGGAGACGCACTTTCTTGTTCGGGTAATTCAAGTAACACTTGTCAGGAGACACACTTCTTTGTTTGGACAATTCAAGCGGTATTTGTAAGGAGACGCACTTCCTTGTTTGGGTAATTCAAACGGCATTTGATAAGGAGACTCACTTCTTTGTTTGGGGTAATTCAAGCAACATTTGTAAGGAGACGCACTTTGAAATATTTGTAAGGAGATGCACTTCCTTGTTTGGTTAATTCAAGAAACATTTGTAAGGAGAAGCACTTCCTTGTTTGAGTAATTCAAGTGGCATTGGTAAGGAGACGCACTTTCTTGGTTTGGTAATTCAAGCGGCATTGGTAAGGAAATGCACTTCCTTGTTTTGATAATTCAAGCAATATTGGTAAGGAGATACATTTCTTTGATTGGGTAATTCAAACTTTGCTTTTGGGTAATGCACTTCCTAGCAGTCCCCTTGATTTCCAGAAAATGCACTTGCTAGTCAAGTTATTGCACTTAATCCTTTGGAGATGCACTTTCTTGCTAGTTTTCATTTGTTAAGTGACACACTTTTTAACTAAAACTTGTATCTCTAGAAGACGCACTTTCTAGTTAGAATTCCTCACTTTAATTCTTAGGAGACGCACTTCCTATGCTTGGTTATTCAATTTTACTCTCAAGAGATGCATTTCTTGATCAGAGTCTTGATTCATCATTACAACATGCAAGTAGGTATGATGTGACTTTCCCAAAAGTCTTCTGGTAATAAACTGGGGCAAAAATTTAATTCTTTTTTTTGAACTTTACTTTTCTGGCAAACTAAATTTCTCTTTATAATAATTCTTGTTTGGGATAATTTTATTTTAGTTTTGATGTGATTTCAGGCGCCCGCCTGAAGAATAGGGCGAATAAATGAAAAGTCAAGCAACAAGCTGAAGAAGTTGAAAACAAAGCAACAAGGTGAAAAGATGAAAGTTAACGGATTGAAAAATAGCAAGTCAGGAGCCCGCCTGAAGAACAGGGTGAAGAAATTAAAAGTTAAGCAATGAGGTGAAGCATTGGAAAACCAAGCAACAAGTTGAAGAAATTGCAAGTCAGGAGCCCGCCTGAAGAATAGGGGGTGATGAAATTTAAGTCAGGAGTCCAACAGAAGCTGTATAGATAGGATTTTTGTAATTTCATTTATGTTTTAACCTGTAATTTTCATTTTTGATGTAATGACAGAGCCATGGACCGGAGCCTCGACGAGACCTCACTCGATTCTCCAACTCGGTCGTCCTTCTACCTTTTGTTTCTTCCCTGTGAATAATGGTCGGGTCAAAATTTTGTCTCGTTGTCTACTTTTTTGTATGAAAACACTTTGTGTTTACCTGCAAAGAGGGTCATGATGTAGACATATAATTTTGTCCCTCCCCGAAAGTATTCTTACCATTTTACCCTCGTCTTAGTGTGTGCCCTCACCCGTGTGATAACCCCTTCACAAAAAGACAAAAATAACAATTCGTAACTAATTTTATCTTATTCTAACAATTCCTCCCTATTAAAAGTAACACATCACCGTCACCACCCTAACTACCCATGTGATCCCCCCCTCCTTTTTCTTGTTCACAAAGAAAGAATATATGGGGGACCCACCAAAATTCCCACATCATAACAAATCCATGCTCATTATAAAAGAAAAATTCTAAGAGGGAAAAAGGGAGGCTCATTCTATGATCATCATCTTCTCCACAATAAAAATAATCACAAAAAAATCTTCCTCACAAGAACAAGAACAACAACAAAAAAAAAGGGGCGCCAGTGAATAGTAATCGGTGAACAGTAACCGGTGAACAGTAACGGCGTGAAAAGTGACGGTGAACGGGTCATTATTTATCGAGTTGGATTGTTGGTGTTAAGGTTAGGCTCGAGGTTTTCGGGTGCGGACTCTCTTTATTCGAATAACATTGAGTTTGAAAGCTTCAAATTTAAGGTCCAATTCTTTCTTCTCTTTTATTTAATTCTTATGTGATTGTGATTGCGTGTGATTCGATACCGTGATTTGTTTGTTGATGTGAACTGTTGGTGACATTTGGGTGTGTGATTTGCTAAGCATGATTGGTGAATTTTCGTTATTCTCAATTGGTGGATTGTGTATTAAAATGGGTTAATCACGTGGTTAAAAATGAATTAAGGCGGGGATTAAAAATGGAGGAAAATGAATATTGATTAATTTTGATGTATTGATGATGTTGAACATGATAGAATTGTGATACATTGAACTTGGTAAGCAAACGTAGGCCGGGTAGGCAAATTTAGGAATAACGATTTGTTGGAGTGTTTGAATATGTGCGTGAATGATACTTTTTACTTTATTGCACAAAAAGTTTAAATTGTACTCATTTGGCCGGGGAATGCCCCGAAGGATTTGTATTGATTTATCTGGGGAATGCCCCGAAGTAGCATGTACCCAAAGGAGGCTTGTGATCAAGGCCCGGAACGTCGGGTGGAGTTTAGTTTAGGATTAGTTTAGAATAGAATAGGTTTTATATTTCAACACCTTTTTTATTTTGGATTGTATAATTTGGACTGAACATTATTTTGGTTTGTTTTGAATTTTGTGTGATTTATATGTTTGCTTGTTTTGTGTGTTTATTTGGTTTGTACATTTGTAATGTCAAATTAGCCGATACGCTCCACCAAGCGACTGTGGTCGAACCAGGGGATCGAGGGGTGCCTAACACCTTCCCCTCGGTCAACAGAATTCCTTAGCCGGAATCTCTGTTCGCGGATCAGTTTTTAGAGTCAAACCATTTCAAAAAGAATTTTTTAAAGGTGACTTGGCACACTGGATTATTCCAAGTGGCGACTCTGAATTTCATTATAAAAAATCCTTTTTGGAACAGAATTTTCATATTTTGTCACTTAATAATAAAACTCTTTCGAACTTAAAGATTAATATTTTGGATGTTGAAAAAGGGGTGTGACAATTAAGTGTGTAAAAACTTGTTTATAGAGTTTAAAGTTCAATTGAATCAAGCCAAGAGTCAAAACTAAGTTAAAGATCAAAAGGACAAAAAAACTAGTATTCTTAGCTTAAGTTTCTAGTTTATCGTCTTGGATTGTGTGTTGTTTTAAGCTCTAATTCGTGGTGTTCGATCCTATAGAATGCTTGGTGAGATGATTGTGATGATATATAGATGATACAAAATCTGAGAATCAATTGTAAACAACATGAAAAGGCTTTTAATGGATGGATGGACAAAAGCATGGGACAAGACTTGACGTAGAAATGGACAATTTGGGTTCACTAGCGCGTCGCAAAGCTTAACCACTGCTATAGGGTGCATACACACATTGGGATATTACTAAGAGACCAAAAACAGTGTGTCTTCTCTATTAGGGTGCTTCGCACACCCTGGGTACCACATGGAGAGCGCGACGCGGACCCTTGTCCAATTTCGACAGCTTTGCCCTCCTATAAATAGGATACTTAAATATGAGGCTATAGACCTTGGACGACCTTGTAACCTTAAGGGGGGATTGATAACATTTCAAATAGGGTATTTATTCCATTAATTTAGTTTGTTTATAGATTTTATCAACTATTTATCTAGCGTGATTACGGTTATATCCATGAGCGGCTAAAAGCCCCCTTTCCAGGGTTAAGGCCAAGAACATAATTACTCTTGCTTTAAATTGACTTGGTTTTGATTATTTATCATATTTGATTGTTTATTTATCCTTGTTATCATTATTTTAAGGATTTGAAACCCTTAGAATACATCCATTTTCATCTTGTGAGCCCAGAAGGAGGAACAAGAGGATAGACCGTGGGGTAAATAGAATAGGATTGTAATCTCTTATGGAATGAAGTTATAATTTGCACTTAGGATAGGAATATACATAAGTGACCTATTTGGTTCACTTACAGGATGAAATATAAATGCATTTAACTTAGTTCTAATATCCCCGCTTAACAATATAGTTGTGGGTCTAAGATAGATAGGTGATTAGAGGCTCGGAAGACATCCTTAATAGTCTAAATTAACAATTTTTCCACATTCCAAAAGACATCAGATCCAATTAATAGCATCCCTCTTGAAATATCTGAATCTCCTGATTTGGAAAGCATTGGACCCGCATTATTTAAGTCCTCTTCCAAAGTCTAAGGAATCATGACAACTCCCTTAAATAATCAAAATATTCCTAGTATCACTACTTCTAACTCTATTTCCTCACTTACTACTACTACTCTTACTACTATACAAAATACCAAGACGTTTTCTGAGCTCCCAGCGATTAACCTCCCAAAACTCAAGCCCTCCCTTCTACTACAATATGAACAACATCCCAACCCAAACCATCCTTCCGCCGATCCAACTTATATCGGTAATGGGACTACCAATGGGAACTATACTAGTCTACATCACCCTACAGGTTCCTCTAAACCTCAACCCAGCATCTTAGATTAAAATATGTCTCCAAGGCCAACCTGTAGCTCTCTATGTTTAGACAAACAACAGGGAAATAATGTTAATAATCCAAAACCCCAATGTCTTGGCCATTCTTGCATCGAAGGTGATGCGATGAGCCATGGAGACATACAACCACCATCTTTAGATGTCATTAATACTTCTGCCTCCCATGAACTATCAGCTCTCTGCAATGCCATTCTTTCACATTCCAACATGAGAATCCCAAACAAAGGTCCCTCAATAACAATCAGCTCAATAGGAGCTACGCCTTTTTGTCTGGTTATGCCCAACTTCCAGGACATAGGCCCCCTATATCACTACTGGCAGGTGCGGAGGATAACTCAACGAACGGGCTCCTTCCACCAAGCGATGGGATGATGGGGTCACTAGAGAATACAGGCGCCCAACTACTAAACAACATAGCATCCTTGTCCTAAGTATTCCCTCTTTAAATCACATTCTTTTAAGAACAGTTCGAACAACAACTCAAAAAATAGAAGAGGCATTAGAAATAATGCGCAAAACCAGGACATAAATAATGGTCTTAAAATATTTAAAAGTAATGATGTACAACGAGAAATAGAAGAAAAAATTTATTCTTATTCGCCTCTCGAATCTATTGAAAAGCTTAATCGATATCATACGTCCTTTCAACCCGCAAATAAGGAAATGTGTGCTGATAATAAACCCAATAATAAAAAATTCAAAACTGGAACTCTCTATATAACCCCCTTCACCCCACTTAAACAAATCCATGAAAATCATCATATGGAACTATAGGGGAAATGGCCCTGACT
>NW_025891059.1:21239-26532 GCF_002878395.1 Capsicum annuum
CATGATAAAACATGTAAAAATCATGTATCTTTGTAAAATAATGCAAATTTTGGGCACAAGAACGAAAGGGTGTTCTTGTTCATAACCCCACCTACCTTTATGGTAACGGATTCGTTGAAAGATTGAACCCTCAATGTTGATTGTGTAACCCTAGTTGTTTTTCTCCTTTAGTGATCTTGGATGATGAACTTAGACTGATAATAGGGTTATGATGTGTTTAGAATCTATTAAATTCGTATGGTTAAGTTTAGGGGTGTGTAAAGAGTGCCAAAAGACTTAATTGCCCTCAAAATAACCCAAAAACGGAGTGTTTAAGTCACTTGAAACCATAAGATATGCGCCGCATATGATATCGCATATATTTACATAGGCGCCGCATATGATATCGCCTATATTTACATAGGCGCCGCATATGCTATTGTATATGCTTTCCAGTGGCCATGTGCGATTGGTTAGGCGACTCACTCTACTTTGCAAAGCCATAACTCCTAGCTCGGGTGTCAGATTTTGGTGAAATTGGTATCGTTGGAAAGCTAATTCGATTCTCTATAATTTTGTGGGTAGAAATATGCATAAATACCACATATTTATCAAGTTATGCTCATTCAAAAATGACCCTTGCGAATTCAAACACTAAAACTTGATGGATTTCGAAACTCTTAGCTTGTACTACCTTAAGTGACTCATATAACGACACTTAACACATCATAATCTCTCTTATAACTAGGGTACTCTTGGTAATTTAGGTTCCCAAATATGGCTTACAAAATTAGGGTTTTCACATAAACAAACAACGTTTCATTTTCTAGCTTAGGAAAGTGCGGGGCATTACAATATCTCCCCTTTGGGGACATTCATCCTCGAATATGGATAATTAAACTAAAACACAGAGGAATATTAGTCTTCAAGCTATCATGTATAACTGATAGAACGGAATCACTGGATCTCAAGAATAATGAGCTATTGAACTGGTCTACAAGTGCATGAATCCTCAAGAAAAATAACTATATGGCTAAGATAGAAACGAGAGTGTCAACTTATGAGTAACCATTACTTTGCACTGGATCTGATCTCATGAGAAAGGATAAGAGGTTTATGACATGAAAACTCGGGGTATTACAACATCCCCCTTTTGGGATCGTTCGTCCTCGAATGATAATAATTTAATGAAAATACTAGGAAGAGACTGTGATACTACACAGGATACTTACGAACTGAATCATGACTTAATATCTAAAACTGAAACTGATGCATGAACTGAGCTGAATTCATAATTTAATTGGACACAAACACATTGCCTCTTGGAATGTACATACGTATAAGACTGTGGATAGTAAGACTAGCTGGAAAATTAAGAATCTATAGGAGCTTATCTCCTTGCTTGCTAAAATAGACTGTAGGCTATATGGACTGGATCATACTGACTATCCATACTCAAATAGAGTATTTCTTTAGCACTTTTCTACGAAATTCTATTGACATTAGGGAGCAAAGAATTTTGGGCATGCTCTGAACAAACATTTGACTAAGGAATTACAACATTGATATAAGTCTATAGCATGGAATATAATTATATAACTCATAAACTAGGATAGGATTGCTAGGCCGTAGGCAACGCAACTTCTTACTTTCAAGCTTAGCATCACTTCTCAAATGCTCTCTCAACTATACTATTCCCCTTAAATACCATACTCATTTGATTCAACTTATAATTCTCATATTGGCATTGCAAAATCTTTCTACTAAGGTCTAAACTAAACTAAGTTCTCTCACCATGATCAAGCCTAACACTAAATCACAAGATACAACATGCCAAGCTACAATACTAGTCTAAACCACAAGGTTCAATATTCTATATCTTCTTAGAGCTCACACCCTAAGCATAACATGCCTCACCACTTCAATGACTAATTTAAAACCCTTGATATGGATTCACTAGTGCATACTGCATTCATCATCTTACACCCAACATGACATTCAAGCCTATCATTAAAAATCACATATAACTTTAAGGCAAATACCCCTAAAGGCATACTTCACATATTCTCTAAACCTTTATCAACAATAATTTTCTTGCACTCTTCTTAAAAACATACACACAATTTCTAACTAACCATGACATGTATCAAAGACTTGGCCTCAATCTTACTTCACACTTTAGCCTTAGATAGAAAAACATAAATAATCTTTCTTAATGAGGGTCATCAACTCTCTCACATATAAACCATTGCTTATCCACTATCATCACCACTATCTTAACAAAGGAAGAGGTCACCGAAGGGCTAACACATATGAACCAGAAGTACAAAAACTACAATACATAACATTAAAACTTATCTTTGTCATGAGGAATAAAATATCAAAGGCATGGATTCATTAAAGAAATCTAAGCTGAGGACATGCATCATATAATGCAAACTTCACTAGTATCATGAGTTTAAAAACTGGTCATACTCTGAAACATGAGTTTATACTTATCATGAGCTATTCAACATAAGACTGGAGTTCATAGATTCATAAGAGATAACTCGAATCACAGAGTGAAGATGTTACATGTTTGCTAGAAGGTGAGAATGGGCTTGAGCATGCATGATAGGTATAGGCATACGCCTGTCGCATGGATTTGTCAAGAAAGTGATGGATTTGGTGTTGTAATGACTGAAATACAAGGAATACTCTAGAGTAAGAAGGGATCACTATCTCATCATAACTCATTATTGACATGTATCACAATCTAATTCTAAAAACTCGGTTTGGTTCTTCACTAACCATCTCTTCCTTAGGTCAAAGCTGGTATTCTAAGTATGATGGTCCGATCCTCGAGATTAAGCCATAATTTCATCATTCTATTATCTACACATAAATGCTAAACTCACAAGAATAAACTAATTTCGATCTTACCGACTTCATTCTTGAACAACCCATCCATATGCCATCCTTAATTCCTAGCTTCAATAATCATCATCAAAGAATTACACTCTCATTTGCAACTATATCTACATCTCTAATCACATAATCATAGCCTACCAAGATCACACTTCTATACTTACATTTTCCCCAAACCATGAGAATAAAATCATACTAAAAAGACTCAACATCTTCAATCATAACTCCTTAACTTAGCTATCAAGAACAACATAAATTATCTAACTAGCCTTTCTCCACCTAGAAACTCAACGTTACTACTAACCACACAATATGCAATAATCCTCAAAAAATAATGCAGCCCCATAGCGCCTTGGCCACACCTCTACACCATACTTAATTATGAACACATGATCTTATACTCTTGCATACACTGTTCAGGCCTACTAGATCACTTCCATATAACTAGCATCAACAATCGAACCATCAACAGTTCAAACTTAATGTCTAGAGATAAACATGATTTACAACCCAATCTCACACACAATTTTCACTTTAAAACTATAGAACATAACATTAAGAAAAACTAGTACACAATGACAATCTATCATAATCATATGGCCTATCTTATTCATAATCTGTTAACACATCCTCCTTCTTCACATCATTACTATTTACCCATCTTCACACCTAAATTACTTTCATAGCTCTATAAATTTCAACTAAACTTCCTCTTGCAATCTCAGGAAAGCCTAAATTAACAATACTCAACCACCAAGTACTTCCATCAAAACCTAACTTTCCTAGCACAACAAGTACCATCAATAACTCTTTTCATACTTCAAGCAAACAACAATCCACCTTAACTAATAATCTCCTTCTCTAACTTCACTAAACTAACAAACAAGGGTATATCAATTCATTACTAATTCAATCATAAGCAAAAATTCAGCTATACATATTCAATAAATCGCCCTTACCACCATTCTTGCCACTACACTTCTAAACCCACAAGTTCAACTAACACAAGACTTTCAACTAAATGTTACTACTTCTATCACTACACAGAAACCCACACTTTCAACTAACACCAGAACAACAAGATAAACAACAAGTTGCTAGTGAATTGAAATAGGCCTCACATGGCTTCACTAGACTTTGGTTTTGTGTTTTGATTAAGAAAATTATATGAATAACAAAGCAACTATGCTAGTGAATTGAAATAGGCCTCGCACGGCTTCACTAGACTTTGATTTTTCACAAACATAACGATAACAAGATTACATAATACAAGAGATAGAAACTTGACACACAACATTCAATGATCTAAGAATACACCTTACTCTATCTTAATTGAATAACTCGTAAGAACGAGGGAATAACTTTAAATTTGAGGGACATATAACACACTAAAAGGCTCCTCTCAAGCTGCTTTGTAACTTCTGAAACTTCTGCTAGCAATTACAAAAGCATTAGCTGGGGAGGAACTGGAACTTGTTGATCATGCTGTCTCAAGAATAATACATAGATAAGGAAGTATAGATTATCATTATGGATTCTGAGGAGAAATTTGAAAGCATATCTGACTCGGGCTTAGTGCACGATTTCTACATGCCTGATAAAGCACTTTAATTTTTAGAACTCAAAAGTACTGACATGATACTTTCTAGCTCTTTTACAGTCCCATAACTATCTATGGAGAATGCAGCTCAACTATTTCTGATACCTTAGAAATAAGGCAGAGATGGCCTGACTAGAGTAAGATGAGAATCTGTATAAGTTTCTTGGTGAAATTTTCTATAGCACGAATTTAAGACTTGAAAGAATGGAGATATTTCCTAAATGCCCTGTAGCCTCTTGAAGAAAAGTACAGACGTCTCCGTACCGTTTTGCAAGAGTCTACTAGACACGGCTTCATAGATACCCTAGAACACTTGAACACTGTGCTCTGATACCAAGTTTGTAACGCCCCGAAATTGGATCCTGAGACGTCACACGGTGCTTAGGATCATAAGTGACCCCAAGCTAACCCTTCTACTGGCATAACTCATAAGTAACTGAACAAAAAGTATAAATCTATACAAATCTGCGGAAAATAACTCTTTTCTGAATATGATAGATACAAAACTAAATTTACAAGATTATAGCTCTGCTTTTACAACCAAAACTGAAACGGAATACATTAACTTCTACTGACTGTCTATGAAGCCTCTACTAGTACTGACTGTAGGTAGCTGGGTCATGACTCTCGACTAACCTAACTCAATACGGCTGGATAAAGAAAATACAACACTTTTCGAACTGTATAACTAACTCAAGCCCTTGAATCAAAAGGACTCATCACCTGCTGACTGGATGTTGCGAACTGACTGGATCTGAAGATGTACACTATACCTTGTACCTACATTCTGAGAAAATGTAGCCCACA
>NW_025891059.1:29532-53945 GCF_002878395.1 Capsicum annuum
CATGATAAAACATGTAAAAATCATGTATCTTTGTAAAATAATGCAAACTTTGAGCACAAGAACGAAAGGGTGTTCTTGTTCATAACCCCACCTACCTTTATGGTAACGGATTCGTTGAAAGATTGGACCTTCAATGTTGATTGTGTAACCCTAGTTGTTTTTCTACTTTAGTGTTCTTGGATGATGAACTTAGACTGATAATAGGGTTATGATGTGTTTAGAATCTATTAAATTCGTAAGGTTAAGTTTAGGGGTGTGTAAGGAGTGCCAAAAGACTTAATTGCCCTAAAAAAAACCCAAAAAAGGAGTGTTTAAGTCACTTGAAACCATAAGATATGCGCCGCATATGATATCGCATATATTTACATAGGCGCCGCATATGATATCGCCTATATTTACATAGGCGCTGCATATGATATCGCCTATATTTACATAGGCACCGCATATGCTATCGCATATGCTTTCCAGTGGCCATGTGCGATTGGTTAGGCGACGCACTCTACTTTGCAAAGCCATAAATCCTAGCTCGGGTGTCAGATTTTGGTGAAAATGGTATCGTTGGTAAGCTAATTCGATTCTCTATAATTTTGTGGGTAGAAATATGCAGAAATACCATATATTTATCAAGTTATGCTCATTCAAAAATGACCCTTGCGAATTCAAACACTAAAACTTGATGGATTTCGAAACTCTTAGCTTGTACTACCTTAAGTGACTCATATAACCACACTTAAAACATCATAATCTCTCTTATAACTAGGGTACTCTTGGTAATTTAGGTGCCCAAATATGGCTTACAAAATTGGGGTTTTCACATAAACGAACAAAGGTTCATTTTCTAGCTTAGGAAAGTGCGGGGCATTACAAATAATCACTACTATTTTATGTTGATTCATGATGAGAAAAAAAATATAAACATATAAAATAATAAATATTTCAAATGAAGGTTTAGAAAGAACAATGGGACTATTATTTTCGATTAGTCTAGGGCTTCTACGCGAAGCAGTAGAATCAAACTTGAATTTAGACATAATTCTTGAAGTTTTATTACAAACAAAAATAGAAGATGAGAAAACTTAATTAAAAATATATTGAAAAAGCAAAAAAAAGATGGAGCTGGAGAAGAAATTCTAGCAACAAAGCTCAATTTTGATAAAAATAAAAAACCCCAAAAATTATGAATGTTATACTGATGAGTAAAGACATATGTGAATATGGAGAAGAAGCGTGTTTGAGGCAAACAATACTTTGAGTACGAAAACGTAAACCCCAATAATATTTTCTCAAGAAATACTTTGAGTATGAAAATGGAGAAGAAACATGTTTGAGGCAAAATAATATTTTTCTAATAAAGTAGTTATAAAAAACGTAAAACTTCTTAGAATAAATAAATATAATAATAAATGAAGATATATATTTATACTATAATTTACTCTTTCCATAATTATCAATATTTTATTTTAGGAGACATTGAATGTTACCTATAAAGGAGTTATTTTTATTGTATAAAATATATTACCAAATTTCTACAAAAAGAAAAATAAATTAATTTTTAAAAAGTTGCTACAACTTGTAATTAAAAAGTTATTAAAGCAATTATCTAAAAAGTATTGCTATAACTTACAATTTTCACTCTAATAAATGTATAGGGAATAATTTTGACTAATTTTAATGATCATTTGCAAGAATACATTATTTTTGGGATGTTATTCAATTTTTATCCTTCAATATTTTAAGTAATTAAAATATGGACAAAATATCTCTACTATTTTAAAATATAAAATTAGTTGGAATATAATGAATATGTTAATGTAGTTATATTAAAGGTATGAAATTGTAAGGCAAAAAATATTTGTTGTGCACAAATTATGTGTTGTAAGAGATAAGTTTAGTTTGTAGAACATTATTTCTTAAGAAGATCATGTGTTATGCCTCAAAGCATAAGTTTTGTTTTAGAATACTATGCCTTAATAAGCTCATACAATTAAGTTTATATATCAATGCATTAGTTATGTCTTACAAGGCATAAATTCAATTAACAACTTTATGCCTTAAAAATTTCATACTATTGGATTTATGCCCCCAAGGCATAAGTTTAGTTTTAAAACTTTATATTTTAAGAAGTTTATACGAGATAAGGCACAAGTACCCCTAACCTAAATTTTATGGGATTCTATTATCCCCTTCCCTCTCCCTAAATTTATTTTTTTCCGTATTTTTATACTCTTTTTTGCTAAAGTCGTTGTCATACATCAAAATATTTTTGTGCTCTCTTTATGCTACCATGTCAACACAAAAATACAGAAACAATAAGTTTAGGAGGTAATAAGAATCCCGTAAAATTTAAGTCTATCATAACAACTTTGAGTATAGTTTAGGAATACTTGTGTCTTATCTCAGGTTTATACCCTCAAGACACAAGTTATACCTACTAAACTTTTGCCCAAATTAAAATTCTTTAAAAGGTTTACCAATAGTATTGAACTTATGTCGTAGAGCAAATATTCTTTCAAAAAAAATTGTATTGCGAAATTAAGTCATAAATACTTTGTCCCATAAATTTTTCATGAAATAAATAGCGGAGGCAAAAATTAAAAACCACTTATTCGAGGGATAAAATTTAAAGTAATTCCAAAATCGAAACAACCCATGCAAAAAAAAAACTGAAATTTTAAGGGTCATTAGCTCGAATGCTCCTATTTTGAAATGATCTTTAA
This sequence comes from Capsicum annuum, assembly GCF_002878395.1. Classification (NCBI taxonomy): domain Eukaryota; kingdom Viridiplantae; phylum Streptophyta; class Magnoliopsida; order Solanales; family Solanaceae; genus Capsicum; species Capsicum annuum. The sequence continues at coordinate 32,250 of NW_025891059.1, forward strand.
TTATTTTTTTTCCTAAAGTTGATGATTTTTAGCTTTTATCCTTCATACTTTAACTAATTTTTTTTTTAAAAAAAGGCCCAACGTTTTATTTTGACACAAAAATGGCCTTATTAGTTGTCAGGTCGCGCAAAAGTGCCATCAACATCCGCACTTGTAACTTGAACGAAAAAGAGAATTTTGCCTTAAACCAATTGAAGTGAGATAATTCCCCAAAGTTTTGGAACCAACAAAATTGGGTTTCTAGTCGTTTTTAGAGGATTACAAATCTTCCATAACAAATTCTTTTCATTTGTTCTGCGATTCAGTAATGAATTGGGCTTCTAGTCATTTTTAGAGGATTACAAATCTTCCTTAACAAATTCTTTGAAAAAATTAACTTAATAAACTTATTAGATTATTTATTACAAGTTATAGCAACCCTTTCTAGTTTTCAAGTTATAACAACTTTCATTTAAAAAAAAAAACTTAAAAATGTGTTTTTCATTTTTTTAAAAAGGCATATCAAAATAATTACAGAAAAGGAAAATAAAGATTTAATATAACTAATCTACAATATTCCTTCCTTAAATGTAGTTAACATTAATAATTGATATCAACCCCCCCCCCCTCCCTCGCAAATCCCTCTAACCGTTTTTATTTTTCCTATTTTAATGCGTCAATTAAGAGTTTCCATCTTCATACACTTTTATTTTTTTTCTACATGATTTTATTGTTTCAGTAAACCAATTTCACATTTTCTTTTTATTTTATGCAACTTTTGAGAATTTTTTTTTAAAAGAAAGCAAACATAAGTTATTATTGTGTTATTAAAATATGAATTTTGATAAATTACATTCAATCATGATACGTCATGGACAGAGATGAGATTCGTTAGGTATGTTACATTATTTAGCAAATTGATATTTTGCAATCAAACGTATTTAACGAATTAAATAATTTTTTTATTTGTTTCTTAAATTATTTATTGTTAAAATGTTGAATTAAAGTATTGTTCCAACTTCATTAACATATAAATGGTTTCTTCTTTCAAAAATAATAACCAATCTGTGATTTCTACTACTTCATCATAATTATAGTTTCTTCAAAGTTTTCCATTCTTCTTGTAGAAAATATTTTAATATAAGTGTAATTTTCTACTGTTGCATCTGCTAACGATTGTGTTATTCCAAAATCATAATTCAACCAACGATTTGTTTTCCTTAATCAAAATTTCACTTTCTTCTAATTTTTCCTTTCTTCTTTTTAAAAAGATTCTGATATAACTGTGTCTTTAATCAATCTAATGGAGGTGATAAGTTACATTCTCTGCTTATAATGCATGGAGGAAGATGGAATGTTAACAGTGTTTTATTTGTTTAAGTTAATTAATCTTTTAATTTTTTGTGAAACTGTTCAGAAATCAATATTTCATATAGCAAACGCATACGAAACCAAATAACAAAAACATCGTTCGTCCATGTTTCATGCATTAATCGTTTTTCATTATGTTATTCTGATTGCTTTGAGTAGAATCAATTTCGATATAATATTTATTTGTTGTATTATTTTATGTATTTTTTTTATGTTGAAATTATGAAATATAATATATTGAAATTATGAATTTTCATATTTTCAAATTATGAAAATTCAAATAATTCCTACTAATTAACTATGTAATATGTTTACAGGGAGATCTAAAGATTTTGTTGTAGAAGGAATTATGTAAGATGCAGATTCAAAGTATAGAGGATTGGTTAATGCAATATCAAAACAGTTGAAGATTGACATTACCTCAATTCAAATTGAGATTAAGTTTTTGATAGGTGATACATACCCACAAATGCTCATACACAATGACATGGAAGTAATGGTGTATTTAGATAAAAAAAAAGTAGTATTGTTGATTTTTTTGTTAAATTTATTGTATGTGACAACAAAATATATGTTAATGAATATTAATGAAAATACTGAACAATCTGTTATTTGTGTTGGTAAATAAGATTTTACATACAAATGATATATTCTTATAACTGTTTTTAGTGTATGAAATTAGTATAACACACAATACAGTATCCATGAATTGTTTAATAAATTACGTTGAAATCAGTTTATATACTTATTTCACACTTAAGTAATTCTTTTTTTTTGGGTTCTCAATGTATTAAATTGATATTAAAATTGGCATCGATGAAGTTTCGCATATATCACATTTGTGTTGAATGAGTTTTATGAATGTGACAAATGTTAAAGTAGCATAACATTGTATAAATACTACTTAAATACATAAACTAAACTTTGTTCATAAACTAAACTTTGTTCACACCAACAATCTTAGAAAAATAGACAGTAATGAGCATCAAATAATTAAACATTAAAATACAATATCCATGTCTATGTATGCCGTATTTTTTTAGGGACTGTTGAAGTAGCAATATCTCTCAAAATCTTTGAACCAGCGAGTCTGTTCGTAATATTGCCAGTCACCTCACTTTTACTGATCACACCAACATCTTATTTTTTTTAGCATAGTCCCAAAGTTGAACTTGTTGGTTGAAATATCAAACACACTATGACTGACAAATTTATCAAGGACACACGCATAAATACCGCAATCACTGAAAAATAATAAGTGACAATAAAAAATAATGGTATGATGATATCAAGTGATTGGACATGATGATGGTAGAAGTAAATAACATTACTTAGATTAAAAATTGTAAGTTCCATCTCTATTTGAGATCATCAAACACATTAACTTTAATGTATGATGACCAGTGAGTATACTATTTTTTCTAGGGTATACATTAGTTTTCATAAAACACATTAACAAAAGATGTCATAGAGCATACATATTAATATTTTTTAAGGACTAGCGTATCTATAGTATAGGCTGTGGGGATGTTCTATTTTCTTGTTGATATAATGTGTTAAAAGAAATATCAAAAGATTAGCTATACTCGTTCACCTACTGTAATAACTATATGAGATGTATATGTATTATATGTGAGATCTGCTGGTACAGTGATCTATCCTTTGAGCTCTTCAGACCATAATTTCATCATATGAATAATATACTTAGTAAGCTAATCACCATATTTTTCCTGTCTTGCTTATGATTTGCAATTTACTGTTGACTTGTTGTATGATCAGGATGCAAAATGGCTGTGTCAGGAGATGTTATTTTGTGTTCTTGTTTAAAATGAAAATATAGAAAACAATACTCATCTCGTTGATGAGTAACCCTTAAACATTAAGACCTTTGTCTCCAATTAGTCTCTTTAGCTTGCTAGTTTTTCTCATTCCCCCATGCAATTAACTTCTCCATTATTTTATTCTTTGATATACTCTTTTCCATGATTTTTTAAATTAGATAAATAATTTTATTAATAGCAGAAAAATCTCCTGTATATTATTAGAGATATATATTAGAGGATTGTGAATGATTTTTCCTCTTTATTTACAAATTTAGTTTTCCGTTTTTAGCATATTCATAATTGTAAAGATTCGCATTTATATTTATTGATTGTACAGATCTCTTTCCTGGTCCTCCCTATGGATTCATCCTCTTGTATAAATACCTTACTCATTATTAATAAAAGTGCAATAATCTATTCTGTAAATTACTTTATAGTATCAGGGCTATTGTGTTTCACAGTCAACAAGTTTTCTAGGCAGTAATTTTTTTCCCAGCAGCCATGGCTCCCTCAATAGCACCTCTAATTCTCACACAACTCCAACAAACCACACTTCGACACCTGAAAACCAAACTTCTCCATCAACTATTCCTTCTCCGCAAAAAATTGTGGCATTCTCTAACATCATCTCTTTGAAAAATCATGACCAACTTATTTCAATCAATGTTGTCGCCCAAGCCCCATTGAAACTCACCACCACCAATTACCAATCTTGGCAATATCAGTGAGAAACATTGCTTACTGCCTATGATTTTTGTTCGTTCATAAATGAACCACCATCCAACTGAGCTACCTCTAATTATAAACGACAAGCTTATCTAATTAGAAGTGCCATGGTTGCAACCTTTCACTAGAAATTATACCCTTTGTTATGGATGATAAAACTTCTTATGCACTTTGACAAAATCTTGCCACGACCTATGCCAAGTCATCGCGTGCTCGTATAATGAGCCTGAGAGAAGACTTGAATACTATTCAAAAGGGAAATCTCTCCATCACTGTGTATTTGCAGAAAATCAAAGAGATATGTGCCAAGCTTGCTTCAGTTGGTGTTCATTTATTTACTGATAAAGTTTTTTTTCATGCCGTATACGGCCTTCCTTCCGAGTATGATAGCATTACCTTTGCACTTTGTGCTCGTGAAACAACCATTACCTTTCAAGAGCTTCATGAAAAATTGACCAACTTTAAAGCTTATTTGACTCGGTGTTCATCACAAACTGTGGCGCCAATCATGGCGAACTTTGTTGCTAAACCTCCTGCATCTACTAATTGGAATTACAATCAAAATACCAATAAATCACACTCCAATCAAAGGAATTTCCCTCCTTTCAATAGGAATGGAAATGACAGCAATCGAGGAGGCCATTTAGGTGGCCAAAATAATCGACCTAAGGTCACTTGTCAATTATGCGACAAACCTGGCCACCATGTCAAGCAATGTAGGAAATTACTTTCCATTTTTTTGCTGTCACAAGTACCAAATCTAGTCGTTCTTCCAGAAACTTCAACCGATCCAGTGATCAGCAACCCAAAGCTAACTTTGTTTTATAGTCCACCAACGCGGATCCAAATTAGTTTGTCGACTCTGGTGCCTCACACCATGTTACACAAGACTTACAAAATCTTTCTCTTTACTCTGAATATGATGGTACTGAGGATGTCATGCTTGGTGATGGTAATCTTATAAGATTACCCATACAGGATCTACTCTTCTACCCTCTTCCTCTGCCCCTCTCAATTTGATCAATGTTTTATATGTGCCTCATATGAAAAAGAATCTTATCTCTGTTTATAAATTGTGTAGTGATAATCATATCTCTGTTAACTTCTCACCTTACTCATTTGTTATGAAGGATTATTGTACGAGAACACCACTGGTAGTATGGAAGCCTAAGGGTGGTGTATACCCATGGCCATCCAAGTCTGCCATCCAAGTTATATCTAATGCTCAATCCAACATCACTTCCATCACCACCGCTCCCAACCGGCATTGACGTCTCAGGCATCCCTCCACTCCTACTTTTTGTTGTATTCTAAAGTTTTTGAATATTTCTTCACCTTTAGAGAAGAATTTTTTTTGCAATTCTTGTAAATGCAATAAAATGATAAGACTCCCTTTTATAAATCCGCAATACAAAGTTCTTCTCCTTTGGAATATATTTATTCGGATGTTTGGGGTGTTGGACCAAAAGTTTCTATTGATGGTTTTCAATATTATTTAATATTTGTGGATCATTATATGAAATATATCTGGTTATTTCCTCTAGAGAGAAAGTCTGATGTTTCAATTGTGTTTCCAAAATTCAAACGAGTTGTTGAGAAATTGTTTCAAAAGCCCATAATATGATTTTACTTTGACAATGACAGAGAATTTTTTCATCTCTGTTCATTCTTTGAAGAGAATGGGATATCCTATTTTGTCACTCCTCCCTACACACCTGAATACAATGCCACTGTCGAGCGTCGCCATCGCTATGTTGTGGAGACAGGTATCACATTATTACACAGTGCGAATCTTTCTCTAAAGTTTTGGTCTTATGCTTGCACTACTGTTGCTTACTTAATCAACAGGTTGCCCACCCAAACTTTAAATGGTGATTCACCTTTTTTCAGATTATATGGTACTCTAGCAAACTATAACAAACTTCTGGTCTTTGGTTATTTATGTTATCCATGGTTACGTCCTTATAATCAAAATAAATTATAGCCTCGCTCTACTCCTTATCTTTTCTTAGGTTATTCACAAAATCAGTGCTTATAAGTGTTATGATCATGTAAAGTCTTGTCTTTATTTATCTCGTCATGTTGATTTTATGGGACACTCTTTTCCTTATATGTGTAACGCCCTAAAAACGGATTCTAGAGCGTCACACGGTGCTTGAGGCTACGAGTAGCCCCAAGCTAACCCTTTGAGCCATTTTCATTCAGTTCAACATGAATCAACCGGGTTTCCATAAATAATCCTCAAATATCAACAGAGTAATCATCATCCAAGAATAAAAGAATTTCAAAAAGATAACAAAATACGACTTATTAGTCAACTCCCAACATCTATACTAGTCTAAAAAGCCTCTAAGAAAATCAATAAAACCAACGAGCCATTGGGACATGCCCCGATTGACTCATACTCAGTATCAAAATATAGCCAACTCAATGAAACCATCAATAGAACATCAAGTCCTCGAATCATGAGGACTCACTACAACAGAGGATGTAGAATAGCGAGCCCGAAGAATTACTGTCGAACCTGGGACTGAGCACCTGAACCTATATTCCAAGAAAATGCAGCCCACATCCGAAGATGTGGGTCAGTACCATAGAAAGGAACCGAGTATATGGGGGTGTATGCAGTTATATAAACATCATCATCATAAATATTTATAAGAAATATGCAGGATGTATGAAATAATCACATAGCCCGAAGAAAATCATCATAATCATGAGAGGATGAAATAAGTATAATAACATATGTGAGTCATCATATAATTTGTCAATCACTTTCAGTTCATCAAGAATATCAATTCTCATAATGTAAATATCATTTAAATCTTTCAAAAGAATAACTTTCACAATTCCACTTTCAAATCACTTCACCATTCACCATAGACACAAGAAAACACACACATTGGGAGATCCTATAACCGACATAAACCATGTGAGCTACATGGAGTCCAACGTACAACCCACGTTGGGGAGAGCCGTCCTATCCTTGCCATCGGAGTACGACCATCGATATCAAATCCACACAAACTAGTGATCACTATATAAATCAGCCTCAGGCTCACTCCTACGGGGGCACATAGTTCTAGGAAAGTAAGGTCGCTTTATACCTCCACCTCGGTGCTAAAGATTTCTCTCGAACTTAGCTCAGATCATTTCAAAGACAATCCACAACAAAATAATTTCAGTAATACATAAATATACATCGGGAGCCATCATGCTTGCCATCTATCAAAATCAACCACGTTGTGGATTTCTTTCACACTCGAGTTCAAAACAACTCCATTAAGACCAAAAGGTCAAATCATTCAAAATATCTCAAATATTTAACATCAACGTGCTTATAACACACACTTTCTAAAAAAAAACACAATTTCCAATGGGGATCCACGACCCAAATATCAAAATCATGATAAATATCGTTCAAGATTCATGCGTTATATCTCCACACATATAAATTCATCTTTCAAATCATAAACATCAAGATTTCATAATAATCATCATAAGATATGGGTTCATCCTTCAAATTCATAAAAGTTAAATAAAAATCATACCTTTGTAAAGAAAATTACTTTTGGTCACAAGAACGAAAGAGAGTTCTTGTTGAAAAACCCCACATACCTTGAATGATGAACTTTAGATCGATACTCATTTTTGAGATGTTAATCGTGCCTTTGAATGATGGTTCTTGGAGTTCTTGGACTAGGAACTTGGAATCTTGAATAAATTTGTAGAATTAATGGTGAACTTTGGAGGTTCTTGAACTAGGAACTTGGAATCTTGAATAAATTTGCAGAATTAATGGTGAACTTTGGAGGTTCTTGAAGTTGGATGTAGGAGCTTAGGGTGTTCTTTTTGAGGGAATTTGATGAAATATAACATATAATGCTTCTAATAGGCTTTAATATAGGGTTTGGACGGATTTTGGGTGGGGAAAATGACCAAAACGCCCCTAAAAATCAAATAATTCTCGAATCTATCCTTTGGTGGACTATTTTTATAGTCTGAAGTAGATCAATCATAACGTTTTACTCTGATATCCAAATTGGATGAAACCAATTTAATTAGAAAAAGGACTCTCATATATTTTCGTTGATATATAGTATCTCACCCAGATCATTGTGTACGAGGATTTATGATCATTTGAAGTTGACCCAAAAATTCACTTTTGATAGGCTAAAGTAGATCGACCATAACTTTTTGCTTCGATAGACAAATTGGATGAAACCAATTTCATTGGAAAGAGGACTCGCAGAGCTTTCCGTTGATATATAGTAGATCACCCAGATCATTATGTAAAAGGAGTTATGATCATTTAAATATGAAGCAAAAATACGCCAGGCCTCAGTACTTTTTCTTGCACGTTTTACTATTAACTACTATTCACGGTTCAATCGGAATGTTCATAACTCGTCGCTCGGGTGTCCGTTTTGGATGATCCATATATCGTTGGAAAGCTTATTCGATACTCTACGTAATGGTGGGTCATACTATAAGACATTCCACATGAAAAAATTTATAATTCATTCTAGAAGATAGAACCCAACACGTTTACGCACAAAATTTCAACGAAAAATTTCCTGGGGTATTACAATATGTCTCTTGAACTAACAGAAAGTAGGCCATAAAATGACACTATTGACTCTTGGGTTCCCAACCACTTTGTAATTCCTCTTACACGTGACTAACCTTCATCTATCACCTCTACTACACCGGACTTTGGTCCCACATCTTCCAGTGGTGTGCCTGGCAATGCTTCTTCATCAAATGAGACTGCGAATTCATCCAATATTCACCAATCAGGTATGTCTCCTTCTCCTTCGTCATCTTCTGTTAGTTCTACCTTTTTACCTTCTTCTGACCCCTCTTCACCTAATAACCCCAATGTGTCAAATCATAATCTGATCATTCAACCCTCTCATCCCATGACTACTCGGTCAAAGAATAACATTCATAAACCCGTTCAAAAATTGTGCCCAAGTGTTACTACCCATGATGCTGCTAATGTTAACGTATCCCCGTACTCACCATTAACCAAACCATCTCCAGTAACTAAAATCTTTACAAGGATAATACAACCTTCTCCCTTACCTAAGTCGATCGAACCTCGTATTGTTCGTCAAGCCTTAAAAGATCCAAATTATGTTGCTATAAACGCAGAGGTTTCTGCATTGCAAAATCAAGGCACTTGGTTTCTTGTTCCATCTGTTCCTCATATGAAACCAGTGGGTTGGAAATGGATATTTTGTATTAAGTATAATTCGGATGGCAGCATTGGATATTATAAAGATTGGTTGGTTGCTGAAGGTTATCTTCAACGACCTGGTGTGGATTATTTTGAGACATACTCTCATGTTGCTAAACATACTACAGTGAGAGTTGTTCTTTCTCTCGCGGTTTCTAAAGATTGGCTACTCAGGCAATTAGATGTTAATAATGCATTTCTACATGGGTATCTATCTGAGGAAGTTTACATGTCTCAACCACCTGGATTTGTCAATGAGAAGTTTCCTAATCATATTTGTCGATTACACAAGGCTATCTATGACTTGAAGCGGGCTCCACGTTCCTGGTATGATGAACTGAAAGCTTATCTTGTGCCTCTTGTTTTTCATCACTTTCAGTGTGATCATTGTCTCTTCATCTATGCAAAACTTGGAGTTATTATCTATCTTATTATTTATGTTGACAATCTCATAATTACTGGTAATCAATCACACCATGTTGAAGAATTTATCAAGCAGCTTGGTACTCGGTTCTCCATAAAAGATTTTGGTGATCTAAATTTTTTCTTGGGTGTTGAAGTCATTCGGTCACCTGTTGGTCTATTTCTTAACCAACAAAAATATGTATGTGAACTACTTGAAAGGACCAACATGGCAGATGCAAAAACAGTGAGAACACCTATGGCTTGTGGTTCATGTCCAGGTTCTAAAGGTAGTTCTTCTCTTGAAGATCCCACACAATACAGGACTGTAGTTTAAAGCCTGCAATACTTGTAGTTTACTCATCCAGATGTTGCTTTTATAGTTAATAAATTGTCTCAATTTATAAGCTTTCCCATGACAACTCATTGGACCATGGTAAAACGTGTCTTGTGCTATCTAGCTAGGACTTCAGACCGTAGTTTATTTCTTCAGAAAGACTCTCCTCTCTTGCTTTATGCATTTTTCGACTCTGATCGGGCTGGTGATCGCATGATCGCTCATCTACTACAGGCTATGTCGTGTTTCTTGGCAGTCATCCAGTCTCATGGAGTTCTAAGAAATGAGTTGTAGCTCTCTCTTCAACAGAGGCAGAATACAGGGCCATTGCCTCTACCAATGCTGAACTTTGTTGGGTGCCTAACCTTCTCAAGGAGTTATCGATTACTACAGCTCAGCCACCGGTCATCTACTGTGATAATCTTGGTGCTCCATATGTTTGTGCTAACCCTGTGTTCCACTCTCGCGTGAAGCACTTTGAACTTGATTATCATTTTGTCCGTAAATTAGTCCAGCAAGGTCTCCTTCGGGTTTCACATGTTTCATCGAAGGACCAACTAGTTGATATGCTTACCAAATCTCTTCCTCGCAATTCTTTTGAGTTTTTACGTTCCAAGATTGGTATCTCTAATCGACCTACCATCTTGCGGGGCATATTAGAGATATATCTTAGAGGATTGTGAATAATTTTTCCTTTTTATTTACAGATTTAGTTTTTCGTTTTTAGCATATTCATAATTGTAAAGATTCTCATTTATGTTGATTGATTGTACAAATCTCTTTCCTGAGCCTCGTTATGGATCTATCCTCTTGTATAAATACCCTACTCATTATTAATAAAAACGCAACAATCTCTTCTATAAATTACTTTATATACAAGCAAGCAGTACACCAAATAGTAGAGAATTTACAACATAGTGTGTAAAAATCAAGTATTAATGTTAAAAAATATATTTACCATATTTTGACTTCTTAAAATTGTGAACAAACTTTAAAACTTAATTATTAAAATAAAGAAAAATCATTGATACCAATAATATAACTTGCCATAATTATCAAAAGATTTAATGAAGAGTGATAAATGTTAAATGATATAAATAAGGAAATAATATAAATAATAAATATTAAAAAATAATTTTCGGATATTTAATTAAAAAGATTTTTCTAAAAAGTTGCTATAACTTATAATTATTTCTTTAGTCTAATAATTATTGCAAAGTTCTGTTATAACTTGTAATAAACAATTTAATAAGTTTATTTGTTTTAATTTTCACAATTCTTTTCATTTGTTCTACGATTCAGTAATGAATTGGGATTTTGGTCATTTTTAGAGGATTACAAATCTTCCATAACCAATTCTTTTCATTTGTTCTGTGATTCAGTAATGAATTGAGCTTCTAGTTATTTTTAGAGGATTACAAATCTTCCTTAACAAATTCTTTTCATTTGTTTTGTGATTGAGTAATGAATATTCAGATGATGTTAAATTCCTGTTCTTGCAAATCTTCAAAAATCAATTCAACCTTTCTTGGAAAAATATACTTTTATCCGTTTCTCATCTGGCAAAAAGATATACTTAAGATCGTCATATTGCAAGAGTTAAATAAACATCTAATACTATGATAAGATATTGTAGTTGAAAAAAAAAATTCGCACTTAAATGAACGTATTTAATATCAACGCCTTCACTTTAATCTATTAATTAAGCTAAAATAACATAAACATACACCTTAACTTACCATATTTACACAATCTCCCCCCCTTACAAAGCAAGTATAAAAAGTTTCACCTAATTGTGTATCTTCGTTGGATGTATCGGGGATGTATTTTTGTTGGATGTATCGAGGAGCTAATTATGTATCTCAACAGGCCCAAAATCGAAAAAAAATATCGGGAGCTAATTATGTATCTTTTACGAACAAAAAATATATCTTTGTCGGATCTCGACAGACCCAAAATCGAAAAAAATGTATCGAGAGTTGGTTATGTGTCTTTCCAAAGGAAAAAATGTATCTTCGTCGGATATATCAGGAACTAATTATGTATCACGATAGACCCAAAATCAGGATTTCAGTAATTATGCAAAATGTCAGAGTTTTCTGTAATTAAGCTTCAAACTGTGAAATTTATGTTGTTTACCCGTTAATTAACCACGGATTAATAAATGTTCTTTCAGTTTAACTAAAAGAAAATCACTGGAACTCATAGAAACTCATTACAGTAAAATGGCATATGTCGTCGTCAATCTCAAAGGTCTCCAAGTGATATAGCGTAGTTCAAAGATGAGAAGCACCAGAAAGACACTAGGACATTTTTTTTGTTTCTAACAAGGTGTTAAAAGAGAAATTATTCGGTCCTAAGTGTCGTCAATCTTAGCAAAACTAAATAATGTAAGTTGGATGTGAAGGACTTTGATTTGTTAGCAAATAGCGCATCGATTCTCTAAAATCAATATAAGCAGAAACAAGAAATTACTGGTGAGAAAGATGCATACATAAACTATAATGGTCATTTTCTTTCTATGAATTCCTCGCTGTAGAAAGTACATTATCCTAAAATTCACATATGTATTCAAGTATCCAGTATCCCCTTTGCTTCTCAAAGAATAAGCAATGAACATATCTTAATATGGTAAAATTAACTTCTGGCCCTGACAAGCTCAGTGGTTGGGGCTAAATACCCCAACTTCCTAAAGAATGGACGCACACACAACAGATGCATTATGTGTTACTTACGTCAGAAGAATCTTCGCAATTCTAGCAGCTCCACTATCTACATATGTTTTATGATTAAGGAATGAACTTCAGACGAACCGCTGACAGAGATGCCTTGACAAAAACCCACTGTCATGAAACAATGCTAGCAATTGTGAAGCAAGGGAATCAACAAGCATGCCACTGAGTATCTCTTGAACTTTTCAGTCAAGTTAAATCACACTCCCGAACAAATGGCTCCTGTAATACATTACATGTCACATCAAGTAGTGCGGCGACTTGGTCCACAAAAAGCACTTCATTCCACTTCTTGTGGTCCAGCAAACTCATAGATCAACAGTCAGTTTAACTAATAGGATATTTCATAGGAGATCATGGTTTAATCTGTCCAAGAAGGTTGCTGGTATAAAGAAAGAGATATAAAGAAACCTGTTGACCAAGACGAGCAGCAAAACTTCCTGTCATCTATATATTTGACATCGGCACCAATAAACCAGGAGCCAACACTGACATCATCATGTGCATAAGTACGGAGTAGGGCTCTGCAATTCGAACCAGGGCTTACTGTTTTTAACATCCATCCACATTCCGTAGTGCTGAATGCAATGGAATGAGAACTCACCTATTTATTGAAATGTATCTAGCCAATGCTTGGGATATTACAAACAGCTCTGTAGAAGCATGACGAAAGTACCTAAAAGAAAGAAGCAACAAATGAACTTTGCCATTTTGGTAATCTTTCATAACAAAGAAATAATATATATTCCAACAAAACAAAAATATTAGCAAAACATGAAACAACGTTGGTATATAGAAGGGGGAAAAACTTAAGATTTGCATTACGGCAATTATGGTACTTGAAAGTTGGCTTCAGCTTCAGCTCCTGAAGCTATGATTTAAGTGAATGGCTATTGGCCCATCAATGATTTTTATGCATTTTTTTTCAAGTACGATTTTTTTGCATGTTTGTACATATAACCCCCTTTCTATATATTTATTTTTGGGGTTTGAGAGGAAAGATGGCTTCCAAAGCTCTAATTTTTTGCATGTTTATGCACATTAACCCCTTTCTATATATTTATTTTTGGGGTTTGAGAGGAAAGATGGCTTCCAAAGGTCTAATGAGAATCTCCAAATTTAGAGAAGACAAAGCCGCTAATAAATTCTGTTAAGAACAGGTCACTGGAAACTATGCTAATCGTGAAATAACGAATGTGATAATTGTTGATTTGGAAATTTTGGCCTTCCAAGAAGATCAGGTAACTGGAAGATCAATTTCTGCAGTCTAGCTCCAAGTGAAACATGCAGCAGAGCAAGAGAAGTTCTAACAGACAAAAAAGACATCAATCCCCTTTCAGTTACACTGAGCCATAGTCATGTAAGTAGTATATAAAATAAATTGTAACTCAAGTAACACAGAGACACGTAAATGCACTTCCTTAAAAGCACTAGAGACTCACGTTTTTCCATCTCCAAATTTCCACCAATCTGGTTCATACCATTTGTGGCCCCTGTCAAATCAAACAAATACTTGATCATACTCATAAAAGATGACCTCGTCAAGCACTTTTATGCAACTATTTCAGTTCAGATTAATATTATCAATAAGTTGAGTTGTTCAGTCACACTCACTGTTCAGAGAAAACTTCGCCTGATTTCATGCACCCAATATATGCACGAGGGACACTCACATACGACGCAAGTGCATTTCTCAAAGAATCTGCACAATTGGTGCAGGTTACTGAATCAATATTAACGTGTTGACAGATGCCAAAAAGCAAGTATTTGTATTATAATACCCATATGTTCTGGCAAAATTCTTTAGGGGGTCGTAGTAGTTAGCTTATAGTCTTAGCTTCTCATTGAACATACCAAGGTTTACAAAGACATTGTCATTGACTTTCGCATAGTAGTCAGCAGTCCAGCTGTCTGCTGCATGTGCAAAAAATAGCTTTGTTTTCTTTGGGAGTTCTTCAGGAGCCTCAACATGATTTTCCTGTCCAAACAAATGACATTGTCAGCTAAATTCTTCTCTGCATGGCTGAATTTCTCAAGCTGGGCAGACAAATTGGGTATTAAAAGCAAAATCTTTTGGTTCAGACTTGTGGAAAAAGTATTTGCAATTTATAGAAAATAAAAGTTGCTGCATGCTAGTGGCGTAAGTATGTTTTTTCATTGTGGTTCACCTTCATATATTTCATGATCTATATCATGCCAGTTATAGCAGTCCTAGGGAATTTCTATTATCTATGTTGGACATTGATCTGTTCATATCTGAAACGAACAACTAAATCAAGGAAATGAGTTCACCTCAAGAAAAATCTTTGATTCTGCCAAAAAACTAATCTAACAACTCACAAGCATAAAAACTAATATACTAATTTAACAACTCATGAGACATATGAATAAAGCACAAGCTTAACAACTCACAAGAATAAAAAAATCATTAGTTTGACTGTTTTCACTGTCAATGCTCCTGTCCAAGCTGTCTCCACGATTAGCACTGCAAATTGAGGTGCAAGTGTAGGAAACCAATGAATAAATACTCACAATGAAAGAAGCAATAACTATAAGAAAATACCTTCTGCCAATGACGAAACGTGGAACAATGCCTTTCTCTTCTTCCATTCTTTTCAAAGCCGCACCTGGATGTAGGAAAATATGTGAGAAGAATCTAGGACAATGACTTGAAAAATCTTCCATGAACTTTCTAATAATTACTCTTAAGTCAAATTGTAAGTGCTGGAATCATAAGATAAGTTCCCCACTCTAAAACAAATCGCTTCTTCCATCATGAAACCCACCTCTTGTTTCTAAGTCATCCCAAAAATAGTTTCCATTACTCAAAAAGGCAAGTTCTACCTTGTTATATGATAAAACCAAAACAAAAAAAGGAAACTACACAGTTGTAGTTTACCATTTCTCAATTCAGTGTTTAATTATATTCTTGAAATTCTAGAAAGCCACTAGAAACTCCTACATGCTCCCATTCACTTCTCCTCCCTTGTAAAGATTAAAAAAATGTCCATTTTCATTATTCTATTAATAGTCTTCCCAAGATAAGTTGTAGTATTCCATTTCTTGTGGATGGGATAACAAGAACATGTATGAGAATAAGACAAGCATCACGATTATGTGAAGAACGAGAAAGAAATTATCAATAAATCATAAAAACTGATACTCTACCAGTTGACATCCATGCCTTCCTTATAGCATCTCTATCATTTTTGCGCCCAAAACTTGTGAAAATTCCTATTACTATTACTGGACCCTTTTCAGGAGTTTTTTTCATATCTGATGACTGTTTGGAGACAAATCCTTCCTGTCTAGCAGCTGCCAGTTCCATCTCTAGGGCAGATAGTTTCTTCCTTTGCTCCCTAATAACCAAACATTCTTAATTAAACTAGTCAATTTTTGTTAATTATGACATCAATTAACACAAATTGAGAGGGGAAGATTTTCGAACCTGCACTCTATGATTTTTAATGTGTCTGTAACAGATATTGCAGAGTGTCCCTGGAAATTAATCAGAAATATTAATTTCCTCACGAAGCACAAAAATCAAATTGAGTGTTTGCTCAAGAATGGACGTCAAACTATGGTAAGAGAACATTTACTTAATTAGCCACAAACCAGAGAAGAGGACTGCATATCTACAGCTAGATATTATGCATAAAATGCCAAACCTAAAAAAGTCGGACAAGGACTACTCTTTGAGTTTAACATTTTGAACGCTAATCATGTAGGCAGTAGGACAATAATGATACTTTTTTCACAAGCCTCCCAGTGATCTACTAAATGATACATGTGTCAATAAACCACTCTTATACAACCAATTTGAGATTACCGCTCAAAGTTTACATCAAAATTGAGGGTTTACTCGAGAATGCAGGTAATCTGTTACTTGTAGTACTGTCTTTGTTATCTAGAGAGGAAATCTGCATAAAATTCCAAACCTAATTAAAGCAACGAGGCTCTTTCTCTAAATTTTACATATTGTCCACCAATCACATTGGACAATAGCCACTCATTTTCAGCACAATCTGCCAAATAATCCACCATATGATAACGCATTCGCAACAAATTCTTCTTATTTCACAAACTCAATGACCGATAATCCGATATAGTAGTTGGTGCAACCACAATCACATACATTCAACCTGAACCATATGAACAATTTCTTTTTTCTTCCAAAACTTTAAACTCCTATTCATTAACCTCATGTAGCCAAGATTTGATTCTAAATTAATACTAACTCTTACATATTAAATGAGTTTCTTAACACAGATACGGAGTTTGCACAAAAGTCATAGCGATCCGCCAAGTGGATCCAAAATCTAATAGTCTTTACATCAGTCCAAACAAAACCACTAAATCCAAGAAAAAAAACAAAAATCAGTACATACCTGACCGGTAATTCTATCGAGCTCTTTCGTTAAGTAAACCCTGTTCTGTGCATCCTGCCATAACCTGCACCACAAAAAAAAGGGGGTCAAACCAGCGCAATTCAGGGAACGTTTGCCGGAGAAGCCGGAAAACTCACCGGCCGGCGACATATAAGGAAGCCATAGTAGCAAACATGGCAAGCATTAGTGATGAAATTGGGGATCGCACCCCAACTCCTGCGAACCGGGCATTGGATCCCCGGCTCTGCATTATTATTATTATTATTATTATTATTCTCAAATCTCAAATGAAGGAAAATAATACTTATTATAGTTTGTAAATGTGAGGGATGCAACAATTGGGAGTCCAAATGGTTGATGTACATTGACTAATGACTCACAGTGAGTCAGTGCGGTTTCACTTTGGCGTCGCTGTGAAGGAATGTTTTTCAGTTTGGGACGTTATGTGAAGAATTGGGAATTTAGGTGTAGCCTGGCGGGTCCCTTTCCGATCTACCGTTCAGATTTCATTTATTTCTGTTCCGTTATTGCCACCAGAGTTCACGAAAGTAATATCATTCCCCTCTTCTGAAAAATAACTAGTTTAGCTATACGTGCAATTATTTAAAAATAAACGATTTTATTTGTCGCAAAGATTTTTAATAAAGTACAAAAAGTTTAAATCACTTCTCAAGAATTTTTTATATTTTAATATAATAATATAAATATAACATATATTTTATTAAAAGCACATATATATATTACCATGAGAAACTTCAATAAATTTAATTTTACAAAATCACTTCGATAATATAAAAGAAAATATTCAGAAATTAATAAATAAAAAATGTTGACAATACGATAGTTAGTGCATAACATATTATGTACAAAATTAATTACTCCTTCAATCCTTTGAGGTTGTTGCTTTACGTTGAAAATATTTATCTCTAAAATCAACAATAAATATTTTCATATTGAATATATACAATGTAAAATTTAAATCAAGTAAAGTCATCAAGCAATAATTATCTAGAGAAAAAAAATAGAAGAGAAAAGTAAGAAAAGCTTAAGGAGTGGGCTATTATGGAGAATAAATCACATAACATTTGCAAAGTGATTGAAATAAAGTTTTTAATTGTGTTACATAGTTTAAATAAATATATAACGTAAAAGATTTTCAAAAAAAAGGTCATTGTTGTTCTTATTGGAATCTAATATTATTAGTAATATAGAGGATTATTAATTCTAGTACCACCTTGCTATTGTCCGCAATACACCTACCATATCTTCCTACATTTCTCTTCCAATGTTTCTTTTTCACATATAAGGAAAAGAAATTCACCAAAAGTAATTTCCTTAATATTTTTTATCATATATTTAGGAATTTTTATTTTATCAAATTTTTTATTAATTGTCATTAATTCTAATGACTTCTAATAAGAAAAGGTTTGCTGTAATTATTTAATTAATTTTTAAATTCTTAAATATTAAAAAAATAGTAAAAAGACATTTTTATCTAAACCATAGACTTTTAATGAAGGACAAAAAGTTCAAACAATATTTTTAATACCCTTCGCACTTTTAATATTTTATATATATTATATATATAAAAAATATAAATATAAATATAAATTATAGATATAGATTATAGATATATTGGTTCCTAAATTTTTTTCCTAAACTTGCCATAAGTGCTTTTTTTAAATCTAAATTTTGGTTCTTATTTTTTTTTTTCGTTTCCATACATAGGGTTTACCCTACAAAGTTGCCTAAGACTCCTAACGATAAATTTTGCACATTACAAATATTTAATTCCATTTAGGTATGCGATTTTTTCATGTTTCTTTTTTTTTTTTGCTATATTCTAAATACTTGAATAATAATTTAATGATAATTATTTAAAAAAATAGTGAAAAAATAATTTTGTCTATTGGAGAGTATTTTAATGAAGGGATATATATATAACCACTAAATAACAACTTAATT
Organism: Capsicum annuum; assembly: GCF_002878395.1. Classification (NCBI taxonomy): domain Eukaryota; kingdom Viridiplantae; phylum Streptophyta; class Magnoliopsida; order Solanales; family Solanaceae; genus Capsicum; species Capsicum annuum. Next base: position 51,215 of record NW_025891059.1, read on the forward strand.
GTACAACATCCTCACTTTAATCTTTCATCAGATTTGTTAACATCTCCGTGAAGTGTTTCCTTCATCTGCATTTCATAGAGTATATGTTGACAATTTTTTTATATGTACTATCAACATCGTGTAAACTACCACATATACACCCTTATTTCTAGTCAAATATACGTGCTTTGCACGTGTGCTTCATGTCAAGCCATATATGAAGTATTGATATCTTGATCGTCTCCTACGATGTGAATTATCACATCACGAATAATAATAAAAAATAATAGATAGTAATAGATCAAAAATTACAACAAAACAAATTGATTAAACTTAACCTTTACACAAAAATTCCTCAAAGTCAGACCGAATATTCATCTACCACTGTAAACTCAACAAAATAATACGATAATCAAGATATCATAACAATGTGATTAAACCTTAAGAAAAATTCTTAAAGTCTGACCAAACATTAATCTATCACTTGAAAAAACAACAAATAGTAACAGAACAAAAACTACAATATTCGAAAATATTACAACGATATCATCAAACCTAACCTTAATGCAAATTTCTCAAAGTCCAAGGAAACATTCATCTACAACATAGACTTGAATATAACAGAAACTACAAAACAATGCGATAATCGAGATATTAGAACAATACGATTAAACCTAACCTTTTGTGATTATAGATGACACCTTTAGAGCTCATAAAAAAACAGTTATTAGAATATCTCTGTCAATAAATTTTACATTATGGATGTTTATTATATTATTGTAGAAAAGAAATCTCCAATACCTTTTCCTACAAAAAAGGATAATCTAAAAATGGAAGATTTTTATTTTTATGTTGCGAAAGGAAAAAAAATTAATTATGATATCAAATTAATACTATAACATAACTTTAGAAAATTGTTTTTTTTCCTCAAAAATTTAAAGTAACGTGTTTTAATTTTTTTTCCTTAAAAAATTAAAATAAGTTGTTATTTTTGGAAGTTTAGGGTAATTTTTCGGCTTTGTTTTTTAAAGGAAAATTTTCAAAAGATTTTACCATATATTATAGAAATTCTTAATTTTAAATATTATAATTTAATAATATAATAATTAAAGAAAAATAATAAAAAGACGATTTTGCCTAAAGCACAAATTTTTAATGAAGGGCAAACGTGTGAAGACCCTTAGAAAAATGATTTGAACTTTTTACCCTTCACTACAAGACTCTTCTTTTGACAAAATTGTCTTTTCACTATTTTTTAAATTTATTATTTAATTATTTTTTATTATAACAAGACTTCCTAAAATATATGGGACTACTAAAATATATGGTAGGAGAATTAATTAATATTTTTGTTTCTACTAGACTTCCTAAAATATATGAAACTCCTAAGATATATGGTAGGAGAATTAATTAATATTTTCTTTTCTATTGTTCAATTAGAAAAATACTCCTAAAATAGGACGGACATAATTTTATAAATATTGAGATGTACGTTAAACTAGAGAACAAACCGGTTTGTCTATTGGAAGAATATGATTGAAGTTCATTTAACTTGATTCGATTGCATGTCTAGATTGATGGATGCTTAATTTTCTAATCCTCAATTTATTCACTGTTTTTGTCACTGTTTTTGTTAGCATAATAGAATTCAACATTTGCGTATATATATATATTTCTTTGTTTTCATTCAAAATCATTCTTTAGGGTCAAAATTTTCGCTCAGACAAAAATTAGTTGGATCAAAATTGAAGTTTTATGATCACTATTATATTATTTTTTTTATAGTTTACAGATCGTAAATAAATGTTGGTTGGCTTTGAAGAATTTCTTGTGTAAAGGTTAGGTTTAATTGTATTGTTTTGATATCTTTATTATCTTATTGTTTTATTTTAATTTACAGATGCTAGATAAATGTGAGTCGACTTTGAAATTTTGTTTTAGGTAAATGTTAGGTTTAATTGTATTATCATAATATCTTTATTAGTTTATTATTTTGTTGTAGTTTACAGTTCGTAGATGAATCTCGATCGGCTTTGAGAAAGCTTTGTGTGTAAGATTTAAGTTTAATTGTATTGTTTTGATATCACTTTTATCGTATTATTTTGTTACAGTATACATGTGATAGATAAATGTTGGTCGGTTTTGAGGTATTTTTTTTATGTAAAGGTTAGGTTTAGTTGTACTATTTTGATATCTCTATTATCGTATTATTTTGTTATTGTTTACAGGTGGTAGATGAGTGTCAGACAACTTTGAAATTTTTTTTGTGTGTAAAGATTAAAATTAATTGTATTATTTTGTTGTCTCAATCATTGTATTATTTTGTTGCAATTTACAGATGGTAGATGTTTTGATAAAAGTTATGTTTAATAAATAAATTCTCCATCTTTACATACTCAAAAGATATTAACTGTAATTATTATATTCATCTTTATTAATTAAACAAATATCCTGTTTAGTATAATGTTTGAACTCATTAAAGTGAGGTACACACGCAAGGCGCGTACACCTAAACTAATATATATATGTGTGTGTGTGTTATTTTTTTTGGTTCCTGTAGTTTTTCCTTAAAAACCTGCCATACGTATTTTTTTTATATATAAATTTTGGTTCTTATCTTTTTTCCTTTTCATATATAGAGTTTTCCTTAAAAAGTTGCGTAGGACTCCTAACGAAAAAATTCGCACATTAGATTTAATTCCTTTAATATATATATATATATATATATATATATATATATATATATATATAT
>NW_025891060.1:0-1662 GCF_002878395.1 Capsicum annuum
ACATTCAATAATTTAAAATTCAAATAAAATCAAATTACATCACATAAACTGCTTATACATTTAGTATACTGGCATCACTTCAAACAAATTCAGATTATGATGCAACCTTCTCATTGAAGAATATGTCATTATATATACAATATCCATCTGCATATAATTATAAAAAAATCATATGTTAGTAATTAATTATTACATTATGTTTACAAAATTTATCCAAAAAATTTACATTTAACTAAGTAGAACATATAAACGAGTTAATTAGTTGAATTACAAAATTCATACTATAAATACATACTGCCCTTCTAATATTAAGTCTTAATTAAAAACTAAAAATCAAAAATTCAGTTTCATAACTTCTTATTTATCCGTGCTAAAAAAATGGATTTGATGGCAGAAGTCTACAACTTTCAGATAATGTCTACAACAACTAACAGATAATTGTAAAATCTTTTGTACAATTGATTTTTTTTTTCTAAAAAGTAAACATTTAACTAATTAGCAAATATAAACGACTTGATATAGTTAAATTAAAAATTTCAGATGCTATTTGTACATATCACTGAGAAGCACATTATAAGTATATATGATTATAATATTATTATAATTATAGATTTAATTTAATTCAATAAGAACTCTCTTATCACCATCATATTTATCCATTACACGTCTATCTAATCTACCTAATACACAACTAATCCTTCTTATCCTTTATTGTAAACTTCCCTTTTTTTTTCTTCCCCTTCATCAATAAATTCAACTCAAATTCTACATATATTCTCTTCAACTCTTAAATTTCCTACGGTATTCTACAGATTCCTTCACATACTCATGTAAACATTGTTTCCTTCTTAAACGACTTTAACATTCTACTGCTTCCTTCACATACTCATGTAACCATTGTTTCCTTCAATTCTGTTAAAAGTTTTGGTTGTTCGCATATGGGAAGTGAAAGATCGCTTTAATCCTGATGCTTTGTACGGAATTGAAATGATTCTGCAGGATGAACATGTATCCAACAATTTCTAATTAATTTATATATTTATATTTCGATCTTAGACTAATTCATTAATCAATATTCTATTTTTTTTTATAGGGTGATCAAATACAAGCTTCTATATGTAGTTCTGTACGTAAACAATTCAAATCTAATATCAAAGAACGTGGTTATATGTTATATAAAATTTATTGTATGTAAGAATGCTACCAAGATAAGGGCCACAACTCATAAGTTGAAGCTTAATTTTACACTACAAACAGTTGTTAATGAAAAATTGATTCATCTTTTCCAATGAAGTTCTTTGATTTCCGACCTTATTCGCACTTAATAAATAAGGTTTCTGTGAACGAATCAGAGTTATTTGGTAAGTAAAATTACACATCAGCATTCAATGAATAGTACATAAATTGAGGATGTAATATTAACAAATTTAAATATTCTAGATGTTATTGGAGAAATCATTAGTTTCGGTCAGATACAGACTCACAATGCTGGAGGAAGTTCCAGGAAGTTCATGAATATTGAACTTGAAGATGCCGAGTAAGAAAAAAAAATCATATGTTGATTATTTATAAACTTTATATTATAATATCAATAAGAACTAAGAAAAAAAAATCATATGTTGATTATTTATAAACTTTATATTATAATATCAATAAGAACAA
>NW_025891061.1:0-1058 GCF_002878395.1 Capsicum annuum
ACAAAAATTTAAACGGAACACACTAAGATGATCTCTAACCTCCCTGGCATGCCCTAGTAAATTTTTGGCCCACAGCACGCTCGAACGCCGGCCCACCCCTGTAATTGTGGGCTATAGCACACCGATTTGGCCCGAAAATGCCCTCTTCTCATCGTTTCACCCATTTGTCCACCAAAATAGCCACGAAAATTTAAACAGACCATACTGGGATGATCCACAACCTCCCTGGCACGCTCCGATCAATTTTTGGACCACTGCACGCCTGGACCCCAAGCCCACCACCAAAACTGTGGGCTATAGCACATTGATTTGGCCCGAAAATGCCCCGTTCGTGCTATTTTGCCCGTTTGTCCACCCAAATGGAACAAAAATTTAAACGGACCATACATGGACGATCCCCAACCTCCCTGGCATGCCTTGGTCGATTTTCGGCCCACAGCACGCCCGAACCCCGGGTCCACCCCCTAAACGGTGGGCTATAGCACACCTATTTGGCCCAAAAATGCCCCATTCGGGACGTTTTTGCCCGTTTGTCCACACAAATGGCCACGAAAATTTAAACGGACCACACTAGGATGATTCCCAGCCTCCCTAGAATGCTCAGGTCAATTTTTAGCCCACAACAATCCTGGACCACGAGCCCACCCCCAAAACTGTAGGCTATAACACACCGATTTGGCTCGAAAATGACCCATTCATTTCGTTTTGCCCAATTGTCCACCCAAATAGCCACGAAAATTTAAACGAACCATACTGGGATAATCTCCAGCCTCCCTGGCATGCCTCGATCGATTTTTGGCCCACAGCACGCCTGGACCCCGAGCCTATCCCCAAAACTATGGGCTATAGCACATCGATTTGGCTCAAAAATGCCCCGTTCGCGCCATTTCGCCCATCTGTCCACCCAAATGGCCACAAAAATTTAATGGAACACTAGGATGATCCCTAACCTCCCTAGAATGCCCCGATCGATTTTTGACCCACAACACGCCTGAACCTTGGGCCTTGCCCCAAAACAGTGGGTTATAGCACACCAATTTGGCCCGAAAATGCCCCGT
>NW_025891062.1:0-15008 GCF_002878395.1 Capsicum annuum
TTTGGAATTGGTTCTAAAATAAACTACTATATAGAGAGTAACAAAAGGCACGAAAGCACCTGGATCTAGCAAAGCATAAACATGCACATAAAAGATCTACAACGTTCCAGTAACCACATTAGGAGAATTTTCTTGATCTCGCAGAGAGTGGATAGCATAAATTTTATTTGAGCACTACTCACTAGTAGCACTGGAGGTGGCACACTACGAGTTTGGGAGACCGGACTGAGCTAAGGAATGGTTTTTTTTACCCTGAGGACTTGGGTAAGGATAGTCTTGAATCGGTGGCTAGGCTTGCCACATTCGAATCAAATACCACTGCTAGCTCTGTATATACCCTGATGGTGCTTGCCATAAGTCTGGCAAAGAGGATAGGTAGGGGCACTGCTAATACTGCCCTAAGAATTAGAGACTAGCGTTCAATCTTTGCTACCATCTCTGAATCTAGAAGCTGGAGCACTAGCTTAAGAAGGAGCTGGAACTGATGACATAGGACAAAATTAAGAACGGTTTGCTCCTTCTCGTTTGGGCTGAGCTCAGTTGAAACTACCTATCTTTGCTTTCTTATTTTGCTTCTCCCTCATTGTAATATTTTTCTCTTGTATCTATTGGTCATGATTCATAAGCTTGGCTAAAGTCATGTCACTATTCATCATTACAGACCTATACTTATTGACCATACTATCATTCACCCCCAAAACAAACTTACTCATCTTGGCCCTGCTGTTTGCAATCACATGAGGGGCATATCTTGCTAATTGAATAAACTTAAAACAATGATCCTTCACCATTTTTTACCTTACCTGAGGTTAATGAACTCTAACATCTTAGCCTCCCTTAGCTATTGGAGAAAGAATCTATCTAAGAATACAGTGACAAACTCCTTCCACTCAATAGGCCCTATATCATCTGGCCTTTCTAACTTTCACTATTTAAACCAAGTATGAGCAATGTCTTGAAACTGCTATGGAACTAGATCAATGCTCTCACTAGAAGTAACCCCCATGACGTCTGTAATTTTCTGAACCTGATTGATAAATTTCTGAGGGTTTTCATCTGACTTAGACCCTAGAAAGGATGTAGGATTTATTCGGGTGATGTCTCAAATACTGGCTATAGCTAAACTAGCCACTTAGTTGGCCGGAACAATAGTTGGTTGTTCATTCTAAGTAGCAATTGACTGAGCAAGAGTAGTAAATACAACTCTGAACTTTGCTTGAGAAACATGTTCACCCAAAAGATCTTCAGGCTGAGGGGCTAACTAATTCCCATTTCTTCTTTTAGGAGGCATATTCTGTTGAAGAATGGGAGAAATAGCTCATACTAAGAGATTAACTTGAGATTATGCTCACTGGCATGACATGAATACTGAAAAAAGGGAAACTGTTCCTAAAACATCTCATAACCTACTGTACATAAATGTGGCACACAACATACCCATGTACAAGACTCTACTAGATGTGGCTTTTAGACTTCCTAGGACAATATTGAACCTTAGGCTCTGATATTAATTTTATAACACCCCAAATCTGCTACCCGGAATGCTACACGGTGCTCATAACCCTGAAGGACCACAAGCTAACCCATGACTGATATCTGTACCTAAACACTGAATAATATACTATATAAATGCAAAAATAAAGGCTCTAAGGCCGTAAGTTTCAGAACTGAGACATAATAACTATTAAAATATAATATCTGGGTGGGGTATGAAATACCCAAAATAACTGAAATAACTATCTAAACATGCTAGTTTGAAAAGCCTCTGACTGTCTAAATAAGGAGTTGATAGGATATGTCCCCAACTAACTTCATCTACTGAAATCTAAAACTTAAGTAATGAAATAAATCATAATATCATCCTCGAGTGATGAGGACTCACTGCTAAACCTAGATTCTACTAATGCTCTAGAGCTCGTGCTTCTGAACCTATGATATAAAAACACCATAGTGCAAATGCGTCAGTATGATTGAATATACTGGTATACATGTAAGGTAGGCCAAATGCAAAGGGTTCATATGTATGAAAATTACTAATTGGCTAGATAGCATGAATGTGAGAATACATGCATAAATACGTAATAACTATATTGTGATCGTGATGACATGATTACTGAGCCTGAGTGCGGATAACATGAGATACTGATATCTATATAACTTAAATAACTGATAATGAGCAACTGTATCTGATAGCCTATTTTCTGGTGGAACTAGCTGAGTTTCGTACTGTTCCAAATTTATTATTTCTGACAGCCTTGAATTTTGAAGAACTATTTGAGTTCTTTTACTAAAACTCTATGAATGTATCTGATAGTCCTGATCATGTAACTAAAACTGTGAGAAGTATTTATCTAACCGACATGCCCTAAATAATTGTAACATAGCTGAGTTGGGGTCCAATCTATACCCCAATCAGAAGGGTGTCAATATCGCGCCACTTGTAAGAATAATCTGTGAGTAACCCTCATATAATAGGGAACTCTAGTGAGAATGGAGGGAACCCTCATATAATAGGTTAAGCCATCTTATATACCCTCATATAACATGCTATGATATCTCAACCTTCGCTTGCTACATAGTTCAGGAACATAAAGATTGCTTCTAAGAATCACACCCTCATATAATATGTAAGTTCCCATCCTTGGATTTGCTCAGTGCTAATTCCTACTCCTACCTAAATAGACACTGAACATAAATAACTGAACTGGACTAGACTGATTTCATGGAGTTTCGTTGATTAATGGAATACTACTGAGATTTGTAAATTTACTGAGATTTCCTGAGTCACGTGACTGACTAAGTTCTATGGATCATGGCTTGACTGAGGAGATCATGAAACATGACATTAGCTCTAGGTACACAGCTATATTTTGGGTTCAAGTACCTCCAGGACTCGATAGAAGAAAACTAACAAAGCATGACTTTCTTTAATACATAGCCAATATCAACAATTCATACTACGATAGTAGGTGATATTTCATAGAGCACATGGTTATCTTAATCTTGTATATAGCTTAAAATGAACATGATCTAACTTCATCATTTTAATAACATAATTATATCATCACAAAATTGTATTACACAAAAATCCTCATGGAAATCATTTTAAACATAGGTGAACACGTACATTCATAACTTGGGTCACAGTTTAACTATCAAGCATAATTTTTATTCTCCTAGTCATTTTATCAAACACTTAGATTGTATGATTTAAGGCTTAGGCATAAGCATGAAATTAATACAACCTTACTTTGAAATTCAACCCAATTTCATGATTTCAGACCACATATTAGCGTAATTTCATAAAGACATAATAAAGTTTCTATCTTGAAATTTATACAACAACAACAAATGAACATAATTTAGTTCATAGAATCAATATCACAATTTATATTTTTAAACTTGGTTCTTGGCATTTATGGATGAAAGGATTCCATGAATGAACACTATGCATACCTTAGATGGAAAATTCTTGATGATTCACGGAGAAATTTGCTTGGACTTTGATCTATAATTGAAAACCCTAATTGTTCTTGGGAGGATCTTGAAGAAAGTGGCTATATTTTGGTTTAAATAGGGCTTAATCCCGTGGGTTTTACTTATGTAGGGTTGGGAGAATTATCCCTTTACCCTTAAAAATATGAACATTTAATGACTAAATAATTGGGCACTAACGCTATGGGTGTCACAGTGCATCAAGCGTTTCAATGCTATACCCGATGTGGTGTGCTGTAAATGCATCCAGCCTCAATTGTTTTGACTCTGACAGTCTGCACAACTGGTGACCAACGTGATTGGCAAAGTGGTGTGCCAAGATCGCATTGGTCCACTATTTTAGACTTCCAAAGTTTCTTGAAACGAGTTCCAAATATTCAAAAACTCTTTTGGGAACATCTATTGACCTATCTGATCATGAATTAACAAGAATATAGACTATTAATGGACATTAAGGTGGAAAAATGAATTTTCCAACTTTTGAAGGACAAAATAAAGCTAAGTTTGGGCACCTAGCTATAATTTTCTAAGTTTGTGACCCCCTTGACAAGCTTAAAGGATTGAATTAAGCTTAAGTATTTTACAGGGTATTATGCTACTTTGGGCTATAAAGTCTGGTGTCATGAACTTCTCTAACTCTTGGCTTACTCATGTTTTTTTATCATGCCTTCTCAAAGATCTGATATTCGTAGAAACTCTGTAGGACCATCTATTCTACCTAATGATAATATGGAGGGAACTCATCCTACTTATGAAGTATAAACTAGGTCTAGGGTCCTTCCTCTTGATTGTACTACCCCACGTAGGGTTCTATTAGTTCCTACTAGTCTTTCTTAGGCTTCCCAGGCTGAATTTATTCATACCTAAACACCCTAGGGAGATATTCCTAATGCGGAGTTATGCAATTTTATCTATTTTATTACTCAGTTTGTGGCCTCCTAGCCTCGTTAGTCTAATCGTATTGGTTATGTTTCTCATTATTATAAGCTCCCTCATTTTGGCCAGTTTATGAGGTTAAATTAATAACCTTTATAGGCTCTAATTTAAGAAGGATCCTTAGGAGTTTATTGATGAGATAGATAAAAACTATAGGGTATTACATGCGACTAATGTAAGGGGTGAGGATTTTGTTGCTTATTAGTTTAAAGATGAATCTTATTAATGGTATGAGGAATGGGAATAACTATGAGGTGATGATGCAGAGCGAATAGAGTGGGATGCAATTTTAGGTGCTTTTCTTGATCATTTCTTTCCTCAGGAACTGGGAAAAGCTAAGGCAAAAGAGTTTGTGAACTTGAAGCATGGTAAGATGAGTGTAAAGAAGTATTATTTAGAATTTCATCAATTGTCTCATTATGGTCTAGAGTTAGTTTCTAGCATGAGATCCAAAATGAAAGCTTGCCTCTAGTTTGTTCTGTGACAAAGTATTAAAGTGTAAGGTTGTAATGTTGAACAATAACATGGACACTCTATACTTGTGCATTATATATAGCCACTAGAGAGTGAAAAAAATAGAAAGGTAGATATAGGAGAAAAGTAGAATAAAAAATTTAGGTATTCAGACCAGGGTGCAAATTAGTAGAACAGTGGGAAATATGATAAGCAGTGGATTAAGAAGAAGACTTGGGGGAAATTCTAGTTCATATTCATCAGTGAGTGCTTCTTATCCTAACCCATATAGTATCATTTTTATACTAGTAGTGGTCCTACGACACAGGGTGCCTAATCTTAGGCTAGTAAATTTTATGGACAGTTTCATCATGGTTTTTGTGAGAAGGGGAGAAATTTATGCTTTAAATTTTCTAATCTTGGTCATCTAAAGAGATATTGTCATTCTGCAAAAGTAACCACTTGAGTTAATAAGGTTCCAATTGCTACTTTTTTAGCCTCGGCACCAAAGGGCACCACTTCTGGTACTGAGACTGGCTGAAATTATCTCTATGCTCTACCTACCCATCAGAATAAATGAGTTGTCACTTGATGTTTTCACTGGTATGTTACAACTCCTCTCTTGTGATGTATACTACTTTCTTAATTTGGTTTATAATCTTTCTTATATGACCCCTTATGTTTTTGTACAATTTGGTTTTGGTACTAAAAGTATTTCTAAGGCTTCTTCTATGTCTCCCAAGTGGGTGAGTCTATAGTTGCTAGAAATATCGATAAGGGTTGTATGGTGTCTATCTTTCTTGGGGAGATATTGGTAGATTTGATAGAGCTTGATATGGTGGATTTTGATATTATTTTATGGATATATTGGCTTCATTCGTGCTATGCTTCTATGGCTTATAGGACCCGAAGAGTCAATTTTCACTTTCTTAACGAACCGGTAGTAGAATGGGAGGGGAGTTCCTTAGTACCCAAAGGGAGGTTCATTTCCTATCTTAGTGCCTAAAAGTTAATTTCCAAAGTTTTTCAGTATCATCTAGTTCTATTTAAGGATTCAAACTTTGAAAGTCCTTTATTGCAATATGTTCCTATGGTTAATGAGTTTCCTAAAGTTTTCTCGATGATCTTCTAAGAATTCCTCTCGATAGGGAAATAGACTTTGGGATTGATCTTTTACCAGATACCCATCATATTTCTATTCCTTCTAATTGAATAGCTCTGGATGAACTAAAGGTACTTAAGTAGTAGTTAAAGGATCTTGTTACAAAGGGTTTTATCTATCTGAGTGTCTCTCTGTGGGGTTCTTCTGTGGTTTTTGTGCAAACTAAAAATGGCTCACTTTGGGTGCGTATAGGCTATAATTAGTTGAATAAGGTGATAGTGAAGAGTAAGTATTGTCGTCCTATGATTGATGATTTTTTCGACAAGCTTTAGGGTGATAGGTGTTTCTCTAAGATTGATCTTCATTTGGGTTCCCAAGACTGCTTTCTATACCTGATATGGTCATTATGAGTTTTTGTTTATGTCATTTGGGTTGATGAATGCTCGACTACTTTTATGGATATTATGAACCAGGTGTTTAGGCAGTTTATGGATTTTTTTGTCATATTCTTTACAGATGACATCTTGGTTTATTTTAACAATAAGAAGGATTATGCCAATCACCTCTAAATTGTATTGCAGACTCTTAAGGATCATAATTTGTATGCCAAATTTTCTAAGTGTGAGTTCTAGCTGAATGTTGTGACTTTTCTTGGGCATGTTGTTTCTATTGAGGGGATCAAGGTGGGTCTGCAGAAGGTTAAGGCATTTAAGATATGGCCTAGACCCATGACTCCAATTGACATTAGGATCTTTAGGCTTGGTTGGGTACTATATAAGCTTTGTGGAGAGTTTTTTGTCTATTGCTGCTCCATTGATTAGGTTGACCCAGAAAAAGATAAGTGTTTATGGTCTGATGCTTGTAAGGTAGTATTATGAAGTTGAAGGATAAGTTGACGTCAACACTAATTTTGACCTTACTCGAGGTTTTTGATTACTTTATGGTGTACTTTGATATATTTAATATGGGATTGGGTTGTGTCTTGATTCATTATGGTAGGGCTATACCTTCTGCTTCCAGGTAGCTTAAGTTTCGAGAGAGGAATTATCCCACTTATGACTTATAGTTGGTAGCTGTGGTGTTTGCCTTGAAGATATGGCGCCATTATCTGTATACGCTTCATATGGATAGTTATTTTGAATATAAGAGCTTCCAGTATATGTTAACTTAGAAGGAGTTGAATCTTACGCCGAGGAAACGATTTAAGTTGCTTATAGATTATGATATGAGCCTTCATTATCATCTGCGTAAAGCAAATATTATTGTTGATACTCTTAGAAGATTGTCTATGTGAAGTTTATCTCATATGGATGAAGAGTAGAGATGATTGGTGAAGGACATTTACTGGTTGGCTAATTTGGAAGTTCGTTTCTTTCACTTTGGGATGGAGGAGTGATTGATCAAAAAATGGTTAAATTATCTCTCGCTGGTAAGGTGAAGGAGAAGCAAACTTTGGATCCTATACTTATGCTTATTAAGGATGATGTGAGAGAATCCAAGTTTATGACTTTCTAGATTGGAGGAGATAGCATCTTAAGGTATCAAGGTAGGCTATGTATTCCTGCTGTTTATGGGATATGGGAAAGTATTTTGACTGATGCCCATGAGTCTAGATATACAGTTCATCCAGGTTTGACTAAGATATACCATGAATTTAAGGAGATCTATTAGTGTAACAATATGAAGAGCGATGTAGTGAATTTTGTTGCTATATGTATGGTTTGTCAGCAAGTTAAGGTTGAATACTTGAGGCCTGGTTTCATGTCTTAAGAGATGAGTTACCCATGTAAAAGTGGGAGATGATCAACATGGATTTCATCATGGGTCTTATGTGGTCTCGCAACCAGTACGATTTTATTTGGGTGATGGTGGATAGGATTACTACGTTTTCTTATGTTTTGTCTATAAGTAATAACTCCTCTTGAGAGGAATATGGCAAGTTGTTAATTGAGAAGATATTTAAATTGCGTGGAGCGCTAGTGTTTATCATTTTAGATCAAGGTATATAATTTTATTCTCACTTTTTTCATTTATTTTAGAAATATTTGGGGACTAATGTTAACCTGTTCCACCCTAAAACATATGGAAAAGTTGAGTAAACTATTCAAACCTTTAAAGATATGTTGAGGTCTTATGTGATTAATTATAGATATAGTTAGGTAGATCACTTACTTCTTAACGAGTTTGCGTATAATAATAGGAATCATTCGAGTATACAAATGGCTCCTTTTGAGGCTCTATATGGTAGAAGGTGTAGATCTCCTATTAGGTGGTATGATATTGGTGAGAATAGGTTGTTTGGTCCTTACTTGGTTCACAAAGCCATGAAGAAGGTAAAGGTTATTATAGAAAGTCTTAAGACTGCTCAAAGTCATCAAAAGTATTATTTGGATGTGAGGAAAAGGGAGTTGGAGTTTGAGGTTAACAAGTTGGGGATCTTGAAGGTCTCTTCTATGAAGAGAGTGATAAGGTTTTGAAAGAAGGGGAAGCTCAATCCCCATTATGTTGTCTGTATCAGATTGTAAGGAGAGCTAGGAATGTTGCTTATGAATTGGAGTTGCCTACGAGTAGGACTTCTATTAATCTTGTGTTCCATGTATAGATGCTAAAAAAGTGTATGGGAATCCTTCATTGATTGTTCTTGTGGAGGATGTTGGTATTTCGAGTTTTTTATCTTATGAGGAAGTCCAGGTGAAGATTTTGGTATGCCAGTCCATTAATTAATCGCTAAAGATGTGGCTTCGATGAAAGTTCATCAAACGAACTGAAAGGTAGAAGATTCTACATAGGAGGACGAGATAGATATAAAGATCCTGTATTAGTTCTTTTTCCTAATGTTGGATGGAAATTATTGAGGTATGATTTTCATTCTCCTTCTTGTGGAATTTTGAATTTTCATTTGGTTGTGTGTGTTTTCTTTCTTGTTTTTGTGCCAAGGTATGTCCTAACTCCTAACTCGAGGACAAATGATCCTACGAGGGGTAATATTATACCTAAATTTTGAACTTTGAAAACAATTTTGAGTGTTGATGACATTGTGCGGACTACAACTCAAGCGACGAATCGTTGTCACTTATCACAAGTCGTAGGGTGAGACTCGTAGTCTCACTAGCTAAGTGTTCATAGGTTACTATCATGATCACTACTTAGTCCTCATGAGTCGTAGGGTAAGGTTACGAGTTATAGGGAGGGACTCATAACCATAGCAGTGAAGGTTCCCAAGGTTTCTGCCCTGCCACAATGTCAAGGCAATGACTCGTGACCAGTCACTATAAGCCGTTACCTGACTCGTAATGACTGGAGCAATTTCCTATATGTTTTCATTAAGGGTATTTTGGTCTTTTCTTTCCTTTAAACTTTACCGACAACCTTAAAATGTCTAAGGGACCCTTTTAACATCAATTATCAAATCATAAAAATCATTCTCTTCTCTAAAACTTCTAAGCAAGAAAAATTAGGGTTTTCTAGGGTTAATCATCCAAGCTCCAGACTTCTGATTTTTCTTCAAATTTCATTGGTGATCAGCCATGTCTCTCATCCCTAACTTTATTTTATCTAAATACAAATGTTTCATCATTGTTCATGTGAATATAATTGTGGGTTTGAAATTAGGTTGAGAATTTTGGATTGTTTACTATTGGAATTGCTTTCCCATGTTTTGAAAATGATATTCATGCTTTAAATTGTGGTTTTTGAATAGAATAGTCACATTGTTATGTGAATTTTAAATGGGGAAGATGGGTTTCCCTAAATTATTAGATTTTTGCTTGATAATTGTTATATCCTCAACCCACCTTCATCAACTTTGGTTTTGAAATGTGGAATTTAGATGGTTTAACCCATTGTAGGAACTATTGCAGTATACTGATTGAAAATCATATTAAATATTGATTTGAAAGGCCTTGGTGGCCTTGGTTTAGTTTTAAAATAGAACATGGGTGTCAATGGTTTTATTGGGATTGGAATGACATAATTGTACTTAGCTTGCAAGCATAAGTAGCATGACGATACCAAAAGTTAAATACCTTATTGTAAATGACTCTTCGGTTGATGGTTGAGATTATGTGTAAAGGTTTAAATTTGAACTTAAAAGGGGTTATCTAGCTAACTGTAAAGTTGGAGGTCCCGATGGGACCAATACTTGAAATTTTATGCCGGCATGGGGGTCTATATGACCATTTTCTTGGTTCACACATTATATATAAATTGGGATGGTTGGAACCATAGTGTCTCTGTACCTTTCTTGGATTTCCTCAGTTCGTATGGCTAACACGTACTAGGGCCCTTTCAGCAAGAGAGATGAACCCATATAGCCTGTGGGTTCCCTTATGATGGATAGAGCTACACAATCTAGGTTAAGGATTTTAAACTCTCATGTTCATGACCCTTAACCGTATCCTGACATCTCATATATTTGATATATGAAAGTATGCATCTGGTTTGACTGGTTTTGGACATGGCATTATTTTATCACTTTCCTTGAGTTACATGCCAATGCATATACCACTTATTGTCCTAGGACCCTACATCATTTCATGAGGAAGGGTCTAAAGATATTTTTTTACCCGTATGCAACATTAGGTGGTGCAGTTGTCCGTTGAGTTGTTGTAAAGTGGTGAGGCTCAATTTTCTAGAAAGATTTGCCATTTCATTAGGTTTTTTTTCATATTTGGGAATTAAAGAGTTCCATTTTCATGGTTAGAAGCATGTCCCGACCTAATTTAGTATTCTACTTTTAGAGGTTTTATAGATAAGTGTAGGGTTGTTTGGTCATTTCATTTGACTTGCTTTCTCTCCATTTGTTTTATATACATATCATTCATTGGATTGATTTGGTTCCGAGGTATTATTTATTATTATTGTTCTTTTGAGGTTAGGCTAAGGGGGTGGTCTCCAGTACATAGTGGGATTGAGATACCAATAACGACTAGGCCCTGGTTCGGGTCGTGACAATTGGCCTTGCCCGAATGATACAAATTAGAGATGTCATAAACTTTGATCAACTCCATACACATTCTCTAACTCAAATTGGTATTAAGTAAAAAAATTCTACAAAGTACGATGGTTTGCAAACACTTCACACATTATCCAATATAGGTAGTGTCGCCCAATTTTGAAAGGAAAGGCCACTACTGCCAATTTCAAATCATGTGTGGGATATTTTTTTCTTATATGATTTCAAATGCCTCTAAAAATAATTAATTACATTCTATCCCAGCATCAAAAAAACACCTAAACCATTCCATGAAGCATCATAATACACAATGAAATCCTTACCTTTAATAGTCAATGTAAGACTAGGAGTTGAATTTAGCAAGTTCTTAAACCTTTAAAAGCTCTACTCATATTTATAACCTAATTACAAGCAATCCATATGCAAACCAATGGTGATGAACCCTTTCACAAACAAATGATAATAAATAACCAATGATGTAGCCTAAATTACACCTTTAAGCAAATTATAATATGCTCGTTATCGAATATAGTACACCAACTAAGGTTGGGGTCGAATTCACAAGGAATTGTTTTAAATCTAAATTAGTATGTATATAAAGTCAATTAATGACAATTTCTAGTAATAAAGGGGTTTTATAGTCAAAGAACTCAGCCGTAAAAGCTTGTTAGTTAATTAGATTTGTTATCAATATTAAAGACACACTAGGATTATGGTCCTCATGAATTCATAAATACACAGGTTGTTTGTGCTAGCAAGCTATTCCTCTGTGTTGCATGCAAAATATAACAAGATAGGTTTATCTAAACATCTTTCGACCTTGGTTGGATAAAATTTCACTTTTCTCCTCTCGGTCTCCAACTATTTTACTTTTAAACTTTGTTTTTGATCATTGATTAACTCTCCTTGTTACAGCTTGAGTTATTATATGAAAGTTAGTAGCTTTAAATCTCTATTGTTATTTTGTTTATCTAATATCTACTTCTCTCTCAAGAAATAATACCAGAAAGTTCTTAAAATTTGCAACCATTATATAATAATCATAACAAGGAAAATAACAATAAATACGAGCACATCGATCTAACATTGCCTCGCAGTTAATCTATTTTATTAAATTATCATGAATCCCATAACCCTAGTCATAGTATTTACCTGCTCATGATCATAATAATAATAGCATGAACTTCTATATAATACATGATAAAAGCACTTACCCTAATTTAACAACTTTTTGAAGAACGGTAATGGATTGACTGATGGATTTGAGTTACAAAAATATGTAAACATGTTCAATGTATGTGATCACACTCCTAAAACATACATACAAAAGTAGGTCCCTCAAAATAAAACCCTTCATAATGTAGTTATAGACATAGAAATCTTATCCTAAATAAATCAAGAAAATAGAGTTAGCACTACTCCATGGTGTAGGCCATGGTCCGTGGGAGCAATCATTTGTCACTTTGATGAATTTTTCCCACAAGCCATGCCATTGCTCATGGGTCTTCCTTACAATCTATACACCAACCCATTAGATTTTCCTTATAATTCTTCTACTCTCTATCTGTCCTATCTCATGATCCATACCACTATTCATAGGCCTATCCAATAGCCCATTAAGGCAACCATGGTTTGTAACTTTGGACTTTCCAACTTGGACTTTTTTTACACGATTGATGGAATGACCCGTCAGATAGTATTATGGCTTGTAAGGTATCTCTTGAACCTATAATTTGTATATTTTCAGCTCAAGTGCGTCCATATATTTTCTCCTACAAAAATAAACACAAAAACACATCATATCTACATAAATGTGCTTAAGGACCCATAAAATCTCTTGTTTTAAGCATCGATAGTGACATAAACCCACGACGCATCAACACCCTCAACTTAGAATTTTTTTGTCCATAAGAAATAAAAATCTAAACAACATGCAATAATGCTTAAGTAAGAAGAACTTTTAAGAAATGTACATCAATAACTTCTACCTCAATGCACAACTCTCATTATACCCCTCAATATTAAATCAAAACAACCAATCTTACCCAAACTGTTCAAGCTAGCTCAAGAGGATCTATGAATAATCATGCATACACAGATGACAATCCTTTAGTTTATTAGTAGTCAAATAATCCAATACTAGTTCCATCACAACCAAGAAGTTCTTCAGACCATATCTCAATGACAATTAGGACTATGCCAAATGCGCTCACTTTCACAAAAAAGCTCAAACGTTGTACGTGAAATACAATAGGGTTGCCCTTATTTTGTATTTCTTAGTTTTTGGACGTTCGTTTATGATCACTATGGGACATTCATTGGCTTGTAAATTAGGCTTGGGGATGGTTATGTTAGATATGGATCTAGTGACTCGACCTTCCTTAGATCAATACTATTTTTGGCTTCAGTTATGACCTTACTTATTTTATTCTCCCCTATTCTCCTTTGCTTCTTTTCATATCTTGGGTGTGATTTTCTCTCTAAACTTAATATATAAAATTATTTTTTTAGAACACCCAAAATCTATTTGGTTTTCTTTTAATAACTTTTTCTTTATACCCATATCAAACCACACACCCCTATCCTAGCCACCCTCAACCTTGGTGTTTCCTAAGCTTGAGGAACATAATATCCAAGGAGGGAATAAGGATAAGAAAGTTTTATTATAAGTAGAAACAGGAAGGTGAATAGGTTAAGAAAAAAGGGTCAATTAAGGCTCAAATTCAGGATCAAGGGATATTTATTGCATTTGGTTAGGAAATTTAGGCTAAGAGTGGATTAATCAAGAATGGCCTATCATCCTGTCCTAACCACCCATCCTATAGCCTACGACAGTCTAACCAAGAAATATTTGGATTTCACACACAAGGCTAAACTAAATAAGCTGCTAAAACATGTAGCATAGAATTGTGCTACATACCACCAACTAACAAAATTCATGCCCTAGTTTAAGCATTCATCATTTCCTCAATATCCCTAATGAAGAAATCAATCACAACACAGAAATACATACAGTACCCCAAAATTTTTTTGATGGTTCAAATTTTAATCAAAACAGTATCAATCTATGCTCTTCATTATTTTTAAAACTAACACT
Source organism: Capsicum annuum (assembly GCF_002878395.1). NCBI lineage: Eukaryota > Viridiplantae > Streptophyta > Magnoliopsida > Solanales > Solanaceae > Capsicum > Capsicum annuum. Next base: position 14,038 of record NW_025891062.1, read on the forward strand.
TCATGTAGTTCTCCTAAGGCATTCTATCTTTACACAAAAACGCCAAAATATTAAAATAAAGATCTTAAATATTAATTCTACTAATATAAACCATACATTGATGGAAAACAAAAACACTCAAGTGTAAATAGGCCCTAGCCCATCAAAACAGTCGTGCAATGTCCCTAATGCATAGGAATCGAAAGAACCATAGAGTAGAACATACCCGTGGTGATCTAGGTGCTAGTGTCTAATTTCTGTGTAGGGAGTAACACTAGAAGAAATCCTAAAGTATCCAAGTTCGCACCGCCAGTGGTCAGCACACTTAATGGCCTGGGTTTTCTAGAATGGTCTTACTTGTAGTAGCGGTGGAACTCCAAGATTCCATTGTTAGTCTCTCAATAAGAAAGGTACCTTTAAGTACCATAGTATCTCAGGTCTTATTTGGATGCCCCCACTCTCTCTTCCTTGATTGGTTTTCTATCTTTCTCTTCCCATTCATGGTCCTCAACTCCAGACTCCCACACAACCCATTTGAACTTCATAGCCTTAGTGTCCTTGGGTGCACTAGGGTCCTCAAACTAATAATGAAATCCATTTTATCTTAATATCTGAATTGGGATGAGCAATAGTAGACCATCGATTAATAATATTTCCAATCATAATCTGCCTCTCATAAAACTTCATCTAAGATCCAGAGCAATCAGGATAAAAATCATAAGGATTGGCTTGGAATTAAACTTAGCTACCTTTTTTTAAAGCATCTAGCTATGCTAGTGAACATTCAAACTATGGAAGTTTTAAATCATTTATCTTAAAAGTAATATGCACCCTCAAACCATAAATTATTACTTGCAACTTCTTGACTAACATCTAATTTTTTCATGGAGTCTTTTCTTGCCTGCATCTACCTTACCTTACAATGCTAGGCCTATCTATTCTAACACTTTCTCTAGATTTTTAGCCATCTAACGCTACTAATCTAAGAGTTT
>NW_025891063.1:0-26251 GCF_002878395.1 Capsicum annuum
GACTTATTGTTGTTGATGATGGTAGTGGTAGTGGTGGTGGTGCTGCTGTTGGGGTTAATGATGCTCCTCTTACAATTTTTAAAACAACAAGCCATTATGATTATGATCATACTAATTACACAGAGTTTTCTTTAGATTTTGCCACATCTAGCGAATGTTCTACATGCAAATGTCAAGACTGCAAGGTGAAACATGATGGAGTGATTAATGCTATTAATGTACTAACTGCTTCTGTAAAAGAAATGACATCTAAGAGGGGTGTCATTCCATCAGAGAGGATCTCATATCCATACACTCCACTAGAGATCAAGGTGGCTAAGAGGAGAAGGAAAGATATTTTCAAGGCATCATCAACCATAAAAAAAGTAAAATTTCAATGCCTATGTCTTTGTCTTGCACCATTATTCAGTGTTCAAGGGCCACAGGAGAGCAGTATGAGGTGAATAAGGTGAATTTACATTATTTGTTCCAACCAAAAAACATGCACATATCTGTTTAGATGATATATCTACTGAAAATTATCAAGCAGATATATACATCTGTTGCAACTGTTGTCTAACCTATTCAAATGCGTTATCTATTGCAACAGATGAGTCTTATGTTACAATAAATGGGTCATCTATTCGAAATTATCATACTGCTATAATTTACCCATTAGAATTTATCCCAACAGATGATCCATCTGTTGCAACAAAGACTCATCTGTTGCAATAGATGGACAATCTGTTGTATATCTATAATTAATATTGACAATTCTGGCTTTCCATGTGGATGTCACAGTAGAAGCTACTGATGAAGATCATAATATCACAGTTGATAATCCATCAACTACTTCCCAAGAAGAAGAAAAAGTGGAGCCCATCAGTTCGAGAGAACGGAAGAATTATCCATTTGAAGGGTTCAACATCTCGGACGAGGCTCCAAAAACACTAACACAGTTAATCAACGACTATTTAGAATGGATTTTCGATGAGCTATTAAGTATTATGCCAGCAGGTACATAGATCAATTTTAAAGATATTGGTTTATACAATTCTTGTTGTAAGAACATGGCATTAACATATATAAATCATCATATAGAAAATAAAATGACAAACACTACAAAGTGAACGAATCGAGTCTTGGTTTTTATATGTTCGACTTTGTTGTTACACATCCCAAAATGAAGAATTAGTTCTATTTGATATTACGACCCCAAACTTCCTGGAATGATGAGGTTTAAATGTCATACATATTATTATTAATTAATACTTTATTTAATTACATCTGCGTATTAATTTTTTTGTCACATAATCTGAAATATTTGATAATATGTGCAGCACATCAATGTTAGTTTTTACTACCTCCGAAAGCAGGCCAAGTTGCAAATACAAGAACACTACAGATACACAACATGCAATTATTTGTACAAAGTTTACATCAATAATGCCTACAATAGGTATTGTCAACAACATTCGGAAGTTTCCCGAATGAGGAATGCTTAATCAACATCTTCAAAGGTTTTAGCATTCCAGCTGGCTTACCTTGGCATTTGGTCAATGAAGTATGCATCCCAATCAATTGTGGTGATGAATTCCATTGACTGTTGGCTGTCGTCATTCTAAAAGAGAGGCGCATCCAAGTTTATGACTCGATGTCATGAAGGACACATTTCAAGCCATCGCCTGAGATACAAAAGATGGCTAAAATATTGCCTACTTACCTTGATATGAGTGACTTTTTGGATCAAAAGGTTCGTATTGATTGGTCGACGATCAAAGCATACCAGGATAAAATGGGTAATCCATTTGATGTACAATATGTTGAAGGAATTTCTCAACAAACCATTGGTAGCCTGTAAGTATAAGTTTCATGATTTAGTTTTATTTCATAAATTTCACAATGCAAGATATGGATTATCTATTTTTTTAAAAACAAGGGATTGTGGTCTTTTTATTGCTGCCTATGCCGAGTATTTAAGCGATGGAGTACAAGTACCAAATGATGAACTTGATGCCGGATTACTCCACAAAATATATGATGCTCTTTTATGAAAATAAGGAGAAGCGAAAGCTGAGAAGCCATACGCAAGCGATATTAAAGATCCACGATGACCAAAGCCGAATTCTGTAGCACCGAATGAAGAACAACTTGTCCATATTGACTAGATTTTTTATAGCTTTAGTCTGTCAATGTAATAACCTATCCTCCTTGGTTTAACTTGTTGATTTATTTGTAAAGTAGACCATTTGTACCCATAATAATTTTTTTACATTTTATTTATTTGTTGAGTTATTTCATGTAATTTTCGAAGGCTTCAATTTATTTTATGCTGTCTATGAATATAATTTAACCCTTAGTTTTAAACATGTTAATTGAAATAGAATACTATATTCAAATATCACAAGAGATAACACATCTACTACAACAAACGACATATCTTATCAAACAGATTTAGACATTTGTTGCAACATATAGGTCATCTGCTGGAAATTATGTAATAGGTCTTCCTACTTTTTTTATTTGCTCCAACAGATTACCTATCAGTTGCAACAGATAGATTATATATTGCAGCGGATTATATATCTATTGCGACAGACAGATCGAGAACATCTGCATAATGTAACAGATGACCAACATATTCCAACAGATAATCAATCTGTCACAATAGGTATTATATCTGTTACAACAGGTATATAATCTGTTGCATTATTAAAATTTAACTTTCACTAGACATAAAAATTATTGTCACTACATGTAAAGTGAAGTGGCTTGAAATAAAAAATTATTATCGTGTTCATCTTTGTCTTTGTACATATTCTTCTTTATACACGGGATCCAACCATTTAGTTAGGTCTTCTGCTGGATATTATATAGTAGGTCTTCCTACTCTTTTGATTTGTTCCAACAGATTACCTATCAGCTGCAACAAATTGATTATATGTTGCAATAGATTATATATCTATTGCGATAGACAGACTGGAAAACATCTGTATAATGAAATAGATAACCAATCTATTCCAACAGATAATCAATCTGCCACCACAGGCATGATATCTGTTAAAATAGATAGACAATCTATTGTATTATAAAAATTTAACTTTCGTCAGACAAAAAAATTACCACTACAATCTAAAGTGAACAAAGTGGCTTGAAATAAAAAATTATTATCGTGCACGTCTCTATCTTTGTATATATTCTTCTTTATACACAAGCTCCAACCATTTAGTTAGTACCCCATAAGCCCAAACCTCTTGTATCTTTCCCACAACGGCGTCGCACATACCGATCATTTCTGTGCCGGTCAGCAAACACTCGATGTATACAAGCGAGTACGGCCCGCACGCTGTACCGGTTTTATTTTTTGGGAGTTGGATGTTATTATTTCGACCTTCAAAAACCCATGATATCTTCGTCAATACTTCCATCGACAAATGATCCATCAGCTTACTCTGCGTCAAAAACTTGGAGAACAACTTCAAGAGTGGCTGCACGTGGGTTAAAAAAGTGTCCTCGTTGAAGACAGGTAAGTTGTACTCATAAACCTTAATATTTTCCTTTTGAGTAGTATCTCGATAGTGAGAAAATGTTTGACTTCCACATTTATGACTGCAAGGATTCTCTTTGTCTTGGTCCAACTCTTGTTGTGTGGATATGGTCTCTTTCCTCTAATATATTTAATCATTTCTTCATCCCATTTGAACTAAGAAACTAACTTATCTAACTTATTAAATCTCCAGCCACTGGGACCAACTTCCTTACAAAGATCATCATACCTATCTTTGAAATTGTTGTTAAAGTTGAGGTCCATTATCCTATCGACAGCATCATAAGCATCTAGGTACGCTAATTGTCTGCCTCCTCATGAGGCAGAGAATTTCATCAACATACTATGGTATAAGAAGACAATTTTTAAAATGGTTAGTAATTGTAAAGAAGAAAAATATAGTGGAAAGATTCTGTTGCAGAGGGTTCTCTAAATTAGTTCACAGATTACCTAGCTTACGCAACTTATGCAACAAATATGTATTTTGTTGCAACAGAATACCAGCTGTTGCAACAGATTACATATTTATTGCGTAGTTTTTTCTTCATAGAGTAGATAGAAAGGCTAGGTTAGCAAAGTAAACTTTCATTGTCCTCATACCACTCACGCATATTTGTCATATTTGTGAAGTCTTTGATGGAAAATGAATGCATGGTGTATTCTTCTGGAACCTTCATCTTGTGATTCATGATTTCTTGTAGTTCTTTCTTCTTTTCGTAGCAAAGTGCCGTGTATATGTCCACCTTATTCAGCGGCCCTTGAACTTCAACAACTCTTGGAGCGGGAGGAGTTGCAATTTTTTTGTTTTCACAATGGAGATTATTTATCTAATGTTTCTTTTCTTCCTCCTAACCGTTACTGTAGGAGTGCATAGTTCCCTCACCTTCTTGGATGGTATGACACCCCTCTTAGATTTCAACTCTTCGGTAGCTTCAGCAATAGTATCTAGCTTTTCAAGGAGTTTATCCTCTCTATCCTTGCACACTATCCATTTCCAATGAGAACACGGGGGTGAAGAGGGGTGAGATGGACCACTATAAGGGCGGGAGGGACCAGTGTAGGGGTGAGAGAGAACTGTGCAATGGGTTTTTTCAAAAGTATTTATTTTTTCCAAAGTACCAACATGCTCATAATCATGACTAATAGTAGCAGCAACATCAAGATGGCTGCCACCATCATCAATAACTCCACCAGTAAGACCTCCAGAAGAAGCACCCGGATCTGTTATAGTAGGTTGATCATGAAGAGCTTCAACATTAGGCTGACCTTTCCTAACTGCTCTTCTTATGGATGTTGCTCCAACCAATTTCTTCTTTATTAACTCCACCGTTGGGTCTTCTTTTGTATCAAAAAAACCTAGAGTAAGAAAATAAGTCATCCCCAACTCATCAATAGTAGGCACGATCCAAGGATGCACAACCCATGAAAAAAAAGAGGCATTTAAATCATATAATAATAATTTGTTGTCAGTTGGTTTACATGTTAACACAGCCAACTTATGAAATAGACGATCTAGCTGACGCAATAGTTGATATGTCTGTTGCAACAGATTGATAATATATTGTATCAGATTACTCATTTATTGCATAATTTGCAATAGATGGATAATCTGTTGAGTCAGGTTTAGAGAACCAGAGCAACATATGGTTAATCTGTTGTAAAATATGGATTATCTGTTGCAATAGATTACCCATCTATTACACCAGTTGCAGCTAATGGGTACTATTGCAATAGACGACCCATCTGTCGTAACAGATGGCACATCTATTTCAGTATCTTTCTTTGAGGCAAATTATTTTAGTTGAAAGAAAGAAAGAAAATGTACTCCATCATCCAGAGGGTTAAAGAAATTAATCTCCTTAATACTATTTTTGTTGCTGCAGCCAACCACCTAAGGATCCTTGAATGAGAAACCCCATCCGGATAATCCTTGAACTACTTTCAGATGGGAGGAATGGCTTCACATGCCCAAGCCTACAAAATGTAAACAAGAAGCAAGGAAAAAAAAATTCATAATAACTATATTCAATATAAATTAATGGATGAGTAAAAATAGTGATCAATTTTACCATGAAAGCCCAAGGAAAGTTGTATAATGTGCTTGTCTTTGTGGATAGTTTTGTCAGTAAATATTGGACAGCCAAGTAGTAGCTGTCATATCCCCAGGAATAGTCATTGAATTTCTCAAAATCACCAACAAATCATCTTCTATGACTTTCATGATTTATTTTGCCAATAAAATGAAATGGACAGACCAAACTAAGTACAATTTCTTCTTACAGTGCTTTGGTATATTTTTATCCTCGAGATCTGCCATCAAATCATCCACTTTGTAGGTATGTCCAACAACCCATCTTTTTTTCCCTTGCAATTTTTGGACCCTTTGTGGGGTGTTTCCTTGATGAGAGGTTGTTCTGGACAATTGCATCTCAAGCCTATCACTATGGCAAACTCTTTCAATCCAAAACAAACGAACATGCCACAGTAGTTGATCCAGATTTCATCCATATTTTTTATGCCCTTCTTCAAATCTTTATCATCCCTCACATACTTGATCCTACGCTTGAGAAGTCCATATACCATGCTCATTGGAAAACGGAGAGTGCGGTCCTTAGGTAACTCAAGAAAGTATGCAAATCAGCTCTTCTTAAAAAGTCCATCTATGTTTTCATTCTTCATAATACTCCTAAGTTCGTCAAAACATTTCCCCAATTGACATTTATGTACAAGATCACCAGTTACTTCGTCAAGGCTATTCATCAGCATCGGAACTCGAAACCTGTTGATACTAATTAATTTGACAGAATCATACTGGGATTTCGATATTATTTCACGCCCTATTGGTGAGAAGGAGTTATCACTTTCCTTAGGTTCAGTTTTCCCTAACTGAGATTGTTAAGGAAGTTCCTCCGAATCTATCTGTACTCTAGCCTTTTTTGTTTGGTGGTCAGAAGTTGATACACTTTCAGTTTCTTTCTTTTGGGAGACATCTTTTAATTAAAAACAATAAAAAAATAAAAAATACATTGCATTTGATGTCTGCATAGTTTCTTAAAAAAAGGTAAGACAAATTTCAATAAATTATTCTATGCCACATTACAAAAAAAATAATACTCAAACGGATAACCCATCAGTTGAACAGATGGGAAATCTATTTGAAGACTTATTTAATATCTCCCAATGGATCTTTCACCTGTTGCAACAAATGGATAAATTTTAATAAATTATTCTACACCACATTACAAAAAAAAAATACTCCAACGGATAACCTATCAGTTAGAACAGAAAAGGAATCTATTTGAAGACCATTTAATATCTTTCAATAGATCTTTCACCTGTTGCAATAGATGAACCACCAACACCACAACCAATGCCACCACCACTGCCACTAAGACCACCACCAATGCCACCAATACCAACACCAAAACCACCATCAATGCCACCAATACCAACACTAAGACCACCGACACCACCACTAAAAATACAAATACAAATACAAATACCGACACCACCACCAATAGCCACCAACAATACCACAAACACCATCCAAGAATACTACGATAGTCAATAGAACACTGAGAGAAAAACTACGGTTTTCTTGGGTGCTTCCTACTTTTTTAGCATCAAAACTCAAAATTGTTAACCCATTTTCGAAGATAATACAACTAAAAGTCTTTTTTTCATCATTAATTAAAAATACCTAATTTTTTAGAATAAAGAACAAATGTAGAACTCATCTCAAACTCTGTTACCTGTGAAGATAGACAAAATGATGGATACAAGTGAGAATAAATTTGAAAATAACAACTATGTGGTCGAAAATGAGAGGAAAATCGATCTATTTTGAGAGGTTGAGCAATATATTAAGTAGTTATTGTATTTATTGGTGAGAGAGAGAGAGAGAAAATAGAGAGAACTTCAGATTTGAAATAAAAAGTTTTTCACGCAAATGGATGATTTGTAATTTTGGAAAAGAATGACAAGTTTTGAAATTGTTAATTTGGTCCGAATTGATCTTAATTAATTTTTAAAATTTAAAAAGACATAGTTTTTAAAATATTAAGTTAATGATAACTCATTTTAACTCAGAGTGATCGATCGACAACTCGGGTCAAGATGAATGCAATACGAAAATCATGCAATTGCAAAGACTCAATTAAAGTTGTTGTTCACCCTATGAACTCATTCATACCTAGTTCCACCTAAATCAATTAAGGTTATATCTTAACATTAAGTTAATGAAAACTCATTTCAACTCAGAGTGATCGATCAATGGCTCGGATCGAGATGAACGCAATACTAACATCATGCAATTGCAATGACTCAATTAAAGTTGTTGTTAACCCTATGAGCTCATTCATCACTAGTTCCATCTAAATTAATTTAGGTACCATCTTAATATTAAGTTAATGAGAACTCATTTCAACTTAGAGTGATCGATCAATGACTCGGGTCGGGATGAACGCAATACCAACACTATGCAATTGAAAAGACTCAATTAAAGTTGTTGTTGATCCTATGAGATCATTCACCCCTAGTTCCACCTAAATCAATTAAGGTTCTATATTAACATTAAGTTAATGAGAACTTATTTCAACTCAGAGTGATCGATCAATAACTCGGGTCGTGATGAATGCAATACCAACACCATACAATTGCAAAGACTCAATTGAAGTTGTAGTTGACCCTGTGATTTCCACCTAAATTAATTTAGGTGTTATCTTAACATTAAGTTAATGATAACTCATTTTAACTCAGAGTGATCAATCGATGAGTCGGGTCAGGATGAACACAATACCAATACCATGCAATTGCAAAGACTCAGTTGTAGTTGTAGTTGACCCTAATTCCACCTAAATCAATTTAGGTACTATCTTAACATTACGTTAATAAGAAATCATTCATCCCTAGTTCCACCTAAATCAATTTAGGTACTAGCTTAACATTAAGTTAATGAAAATTTTTTCAACTTAGAGTGATCGATCGACGACTCGAGTCAGGATGAACGCAATACCAACACCATGCAATTGCAAAGACTCAATTGAATTTGTAGTTGACCCTATGAACTCATTCATTCATTCCTAGTTCCATCTAAATCAATTGCAATAAAATTTGTTGCAACAAACGACTGAGCTGTTAAAAATTTTCAAATAGATATTCATATCTGTTGCAATAGATGACATATTTGATTTAATTATCAAATAGATATTTGCATTTATTGTGACAGATAACTGAGCTATTGAAAATTTTCAAACAGATATTGATATCTGTTGTAACAAATGACATATCTGATTTAGTTATCAAATAGACATTTGCATCTATTATTACAGATGACTGAGCTGTTAGGATTTTTAAACAGATAATGATATCTGTTATAATAAATGACTGAGTTGTTGGGATTTCTAAACAGATATTGATACATGTTGCAACAGATGACATATCTGTTTGAAATTTTTTTTTCTTTTAATTTTAAAGCAAGCTTCTGTTCGAGTAGTTAAAGTAGTACTACTAAAGGAGGTAAAAAATATTTCTTAAATAACTCAAAAATGAGTTCATTGCATAGTCTTGTCTTGTCTTTTCAGTGTCACTAGTCTTCCTCGTGCCCCTCAAATTATTAATGAATATTAATAATTAGTGAATATTAATTAATGAATATTGAAAACCCACGTCTACGTACACAAAACATCTAAAACTATGTCATCTCTCCTTCAGCTGCAACCCTAAATTTATTTCGTTCATCTCTCATATTTTTCTCTCTCCTCTTTCGATTTATCACAATCTTTTTTCTTTCTTTTCTCTTCTCTTTCTCATAAAGATCCTTTCGGCTCTAAGCCAATTCATATCTTTCCTCAACTGAAATTGTTATTTTGCTCCCTTTTTGACATTAAGTGATGATTCACTATTGCTCTTTCATTCTTGTCTTCTTCTTTGCAAGTTATTTACATCTATTTTTATTTAATTACCATTTACCTATATCATATTTATTTAAAAAATTTGAAGGAACTTTTAAGTGTTGAATAAACAAATCAAAAAATTTTATTACAATATGCGAAAAAAGTCATCTGTTGGAAGAAGTTTAAATGTGATGAACTTCTTTCAAAGAAAATAAAATTAGAAAGGATGCAAATGCGATTATCGAAAGATGTTTTTGTGACTTTGATGCTAAAATATTTAATTATGTAAAAATATTTAATAATATGATAGAAAAAGCAAAAAAATATATAGATTCCCTTATATTATTTAAAAATTTATAGAAATAGAGATAAAAATACAAATCTTATTTCTTATTTAATTTTCAAAATTTATTTAGGGCTAAGAAGCATCGAAAAAGTAATTAAAGGAAAAAGGGAAAGCCAAAATTGGGTGTCAACAATTCTACCAAGACTATCAAACGTTACGTAACTCCAGGCTCATTACCCTATAAAAGAATTTCCCGAGTTGGTGGACAAATCAAATGAGCTCAATCTCTCAGCCTTTTTGCTGATCGATCGCTCAAAAGAGTTGGATACTTGAGGGGAACCTCCCTAGCAATTTTGAATTTTGCTCAAGTATCCGAAAAAGAAAATTTTTAACTCCTCTATCTTGCACTGTTGAGCAATGTACAAGGGCCACAGAAGAACAACATGAACTAAAAAAGTTAAGAAGATAAAAAGGGGAGGAATATGAAGGACAAACTGAATGCTAGATTTAGTTCAGCTTTGTTTTATTTGTTAAACAAATAAAATGTGAATGCAAAGAATATATTTCTGCCTTTTCTTTTGAACGAAGAGTGAATCTAGTGAGGTTGTTGATGGTAATTATGTGTAGTCATTTCTATAAACTTCCTTATTTTTGAATATCTTCTGAAGACTTTCATACAAGACTTCCTTGATATTGAGAGATTACTATTCATGCCTTCTCAAGACTTTCGCACTTGCAAGAATTGTTGGCGATGGTGTAAGACTTTTGGATGGAGGATATCTTGTCATCTATATTGGAGAAGAGTGATCAACAGAAAGGCTAATGAGCCTGGAGTTACGTAACATTTGATAGGCTTGGTAGAGTCAGTTTATATAAAACGTTATGTAACTCTTTTCTTATTAATTTATCAAATCCCTTGAAGGTTGGTTGAGCAACGCTCGATAAAAGTGAGCTATTCAACTATTGGGACCATATCTTGATTGTGCATCAACACATTTTGACCTAAAAGCATACACAACGACCCTCCATGTATCCTTTAAGGCTTCTGAAGAAAGTGTTTTAAAGGGCTTCTACAATATCACAACTTTAAAGGTAGTGTTCCTGATCGAGCTCACAAGAGATCACGAACTCTATACCAACTTTAAAGACGGCAATGAAAAGCTTGGATACCAAAGCGGTAAGCTAGAGCCAAGCTTGAAAATTATCGGGATTCATATACAAAAGCAACCCTCTGATCTTCTCCAAGGAATGTTGAAAGCATGCTAAAGAAAGAAAACACAATCAATTAATCCATATTACTAAGAAAGTAATGACACTCAATTTGTCTTTCAATATCATTTATGGTTTCAATCAGGTCAAGTACAGTAGACCTGATCGAAACCACAAACAAAAAGGCATGGAATGCAATTTAAAATTCAGAAATTGCCGCCTTCGCTTAGATTCCTTATTTTAACTGTAGTTGTAGTTGGCGTGAGTTTTATCGACTTGTTGTACATTATTTCAACCTTCGATGCTCGTAAGGCTGCTTTCTTGGTCTTTTGCTATTTTCTATCTAAGTGATAATCCCAACCACACTACCTAGTAGTAGCTCCCTACCAAAGTGTCCATCTGCATTATTTTTCTTTCAGAGAGACAACAAATGAATTTACATTACCGGATACACTTTTATATTTTCACTTGATTCAGATTTCTCATGTTTTAAGATAATTTCATCGGCCAGATTTGCTAGAAGTTCCTTGCTACCCTATGTCTCATCTTCAATTAGCTCTCAGATGATATATCTTTATGACCTATAGGTAGCGAGATTGGCCAAGAAGTTGGTGATATGAATTCACAAGGTTAATAGTTAGAGTAAGGGTGACCTTTGCATAAGTAAATAGTTTTAGTTGTATAATTGTGGATTGAGGAGTGGGTTGCCATTGTATAGTGATAGACTAGTGTGGTAGCAATATTTATAGATTATATGATAGTCTGTGAGGGAAGTGGCTGGCTATGATTTTTATTATTTGAATTAGGGAAGGAGCCTAGAGTGGATCGTTATGATGGTTTAAAAATTAGTCATAGGTTGTTAATAGAAAGGGGTAGATTAGTTAATAAGTTGTTGGTAGAGGCTCATTAGTGTTTATTAAAATTTTGAAAACCATTGTGACGTATGATTAGGTAAGTGGGTATGATGTGAGGAATTAGAATATATTGATAAGAATGAAATGGGTTATATTATAAGATTAAGATTGACTAATCCTATCATGTGACTTTACCCCTTTGATGGTCCTTTTTTTATATAGTAGTAAACTAGTATTTTATGTGAGAAGGTATGTAGTGGATTTTGAGTTGTAATAATGAGGTTATGGAGGCGTTATGTTTGTAGGTAGTATCTAAGCAAAGTGAAGTATTTGGGTTGATTTCCCAATTTAATGGATTGATGTAATATGTGGCATGCTTTACCGATGGTATATAATTGAGGCTAGACAATAGGCTTAAACTCTAGATGTGGAGTGTAGTGGTGAGAATAGTAGCTCGAGGTTGATGATGCATGTTTTGTGAGAATTAATTAGTAGGCTTGATGTGGTGTGTAGAATGGCCTAGGTTGGCAAATTGTGAAAAACGGAGTGGATAAATGGTGGTATATATACTTGAGGACTAGCGTTAGAAATGATGATTTGTGGTTGAGTCATTAGGATGATAAGAGTGATATTCATATAAAAATAATTTGAGCCCAAGATGGCATGTTGTTAGATAAGGTTGTATGGTATAAGCGTCATGTGTACCCAACTTGTGTTTTGAACTTTGTAGCACGGAGAAGTTTGGGGAGTTGTTGTATAGTGTTCATTAAAGTTGAGTTCAGCAAATGTAGGTAGGCAATATGCGCCTTTGGCATAGTTTTACAGATTTTGTTAAGTTGTAGGTTATGTTATTAGAGGTGTAATGATAGTAATCTAAGGAATGAAAGATGGAGTGTTAAATGTTTAGAAGTGTGGGTGTCTATGCCCGTGAAAATGTTAGTCGTAAGTTGATGACTTTGGGAATTAGAAGAAATTATGATTAGGGTCCCTGAAAGGGGATATCTTAGGAAATAATTTTGTGTCTTTGTATTAGAGACTAATGAGAGAAGTTATTGTTGATGTTTATACCGATACCTCACTCCCTCTTGTCATAAGAAGTGTGAATGCGTGCACGTATGAGAGTGGGAGTTGTAGAATGATGGCTATAGAGAATAGCAAAAGCTAAGAGAAGCATATACAGAAAATTAAGGCCTTCAAGGTACAGTTCTTCATGGAGAGTTTAGACTTTAAGTATGCAGTGATGTCTCTTTTGTGTTGAGAGTTGTGGCTATAGATTTGATAAGGGGATATGTTCGTAAGTCTAGGGTTGTGACTTTGGTCTAAGGGGGAGATAGTGAATTAAGATAGTTCCCGAATGTTCTCAGAATGGCAAGTTGTGGGGAGAAACCATGATAAACCTATTTCTACTCAAGCATAATTCTCCTACTCCGATTTGGGAGAGTATCCTACTAATGTATTACATTATTTGTTCAAGCCATGCCTATGCCTATGGTTCGAGTACTCCATGGACTTATATTTGTGATCTGATCTCCAAACTAGAAGCAATTACGTCTCTTAGTAATCCAGTCTTTCCCGTATTCAAGCCATATGTTATGTTGTTCGTGATCCATAAAAATCTATGTCTCCCAACATGTTTGGTCCTAAGAGAATATGTTTCTATATGTCACCAATTCATCCTATGTCAGGTTTATCCCAAGTGATAGAGTTTATGTAAACTCATGGAAAAATCTCAGTTCCTTAAGCGAGGAGAAATCGCTTCAAGCAGGAATCTTTGTCTTAGTTGTAATGTAACACCCTGTAGAGTTCTCGACTCAATATCACTCTTGGTTGCATATGTGGAGAGTTGTCAATCTGAAAAATTTTCTAATTGTTAAAAGACTTAGTCATATTTATGAGCTTGTAACTCTCATCATTTTCAAATTGATTTTTCCGACCCCGAGAAGTAGATTTTTGAGTTGATTCATGTTCAGAAGTGTAAACGGGTTATTCCGAGAAAGTTCTAGAATTTTTAGACCTTGGTTGAGATGTGTTTGAGTGAGCAAACCAGTGGATCAACGCGATATTGATGCACCGCATTGGTAATCGCATTGGCTAAACTAGTGTCTCAATGCGATCTTGATGCGTCGCGTCGCCAATTACGCCGGGTGCCCAGCTCATCTTAATGATTTTTCAAGTCTAGAAGGGTAATTCAGTCTCTTTCCCTCGTTTTTCCTTGATATGTGCACCAATGTTTCTCACTGTGCTCTATCGTAAGAATTCATACTGTATTGTGTCTTCTGAATGACTCTTTACTTATGATCTAGACACTTGATATATAGAGAGCTCGTGGTTATTTTATCGTATCTTCATTTTATGTCCCTCTTTGAGTAGTGCAATAAGTATAATTTATAGACTAATATTGTTACTTCCATTCACGAAAGTTTTGCTCGGGTCCCTTAATGACCCTTCGTATGATAGTATAATAGTGGTTGTGGAAGCGTGGTGATATGTTAGGTAGAGGAGTAGATGTTCTTGCAGATGTTCTTGAAGGTTAAAAAAAATTAATGTGATTCTTGAGATGAGTCTATTGGTGGAAAGGGAAAAGAAGGAGATGAACTTTTGTTGTGTGAAATAGCTAAGAAGGAGGAAGGTGGTGAAAATATTTATTAGAGTGATTGAAATTGTTGGCCCTAGTAGGGAAATCCATGTAGAGGGTATAGTAATGATTAGGCTTGAATGTTGTGGTTGCTGGAAATACAAATCTACGTGGTTAGTACTCTCTAAGTGAAATCTCAAGGATGTTTGACGATAATATTCTTAATGGGATGTTAAGTACAGGGTCTTATAGTGTAAGCTATCACCTTGTTACTCCAAGATAGGCTTCAGTATAGCAGTACTAAGTGGTGGGACTCATATTCTTGTGGCCAGATGTATCA
Organism: Capsicum annuum; assembly: GCF_002878395.1. Taxonomy (NCBI): domain Eukaryota; kingdom Viridiplantae; phylum Streptophyta; class Magnoliopsida; order Solanales; family Solanaceae; genus Capsicum; species Capsicum annuum. The sequence continues at coordinate 14,685 of NW_025891063.1, forward strand.
TTGGGTAATTGAAAGTTGGAAATGATGAAGTGTGTTATTTGTTGTTTGGGGCATAGATGAGTAGTGTTTCTAAGTATAAGGTCTATTTCGTTGTATCTTGAGAGGTGGAGAATGATTCTAATCCTATCTTTCGTGAAATCTTATTTCATTATTAGTACCAATATAAATCAGTTTTTGGGTCATCAAATAAATCCATCCCTTATGTTGTTAATATTATGGTGCATAGAGCTCTTGTGCAAGATCATCCCTATGTAGTCTCATTATCTCATATTTCGTGCCTTCACGATTCACTCGGGGTTATCAAGAAACTCGTTTGATTTCATTATATGTGTTGTTGAGAAAAAATTTTAAATGTGAGACTACGTTGTTCATTCTAAACTTTCTGAGCTTTAAAAGGTCCTCATCCATCATTTGGGGATGAATGATCCCAGGGGGGAGATAATGTAACACCCCACATTTTTGAGCTAAAAATCAAACTGTCGTTCCTACGTGCGTAAGCTCTAATTCCATGGTTTAAACTTAGATATATGTATCAAATCAAAACCCTAACTCCTCCCCAAAGATCAAGAACTCATCCCTAAGATCAAGAATTCCAAGAAACGGATCAAGATTCATGTTCCATCTTTCAAACTAAATAATCTAAGGGACGTGGGGTTCATCTTAAAAACTACATAGTCTGTTGAAAAGCTTGAAGATGATTTAAAGTTTATCAAGCATAAATTTTAAAAAGGGGTTTTGGAATCTATGTTTTAAATTATGCATTTTGAATGTTTCAATGCTATTATTGATTTGGACTTTAGGCCTTTCCCCCTTAAACTGATTTATACAAATATGTATATGTATGAAAATTGAGATTTAAGATTTGTTTGAGAGCACAAATTATAAAACCCCTCTCTTGTGATGAATTTATGTTTATGATCTTATTGTGAATGGTTTAAAATGCATGATTTATGGATTGAAAATAGTTTTCTCAATATCATAGTATTTGAACATGATTTAGATATGATGATAGAGAGTTTCTTGATATAATTAAGTTCTTGTGTTAAAGATAAAGATTTTCATGTGATTGAGAACTTTGATATGACCACCTTATGTATTTGAAATGTTGAAAAAGAGAGTTTCTTGCATGTGTTTACATGAGTTTTAAGAAAGAGTTCTTTGAATTGATTTATTGATACGGTGGTCCCAAACCTTATGTTTTGGAAACAGAGATTATAATATGCTATTAATGGCTCTGAGACGTGACTTACAAGTCAATCGTATGACGATACCATTTAAATGTATGCCATAACAGAGCTAGAGTTTATCAGAGTTTGATTTCAGAGAATGAAATATTTTAAAGAGTTAAAAATGGGATTAAATAGGGTTAGGTGGCTACCCAAAGAATGCTTGATTTCAAGTAACTCTTAGCCTAAAATCGTATTTTGCCGATACGTGTATATTATTATTGTACGCTGGCGACGGTCCTGTGGCGTAGTAGAGACGGAGACTCCGGCCCTTGCGGTAAACTTGGGTTGGGGGCTTGGCTGCCAAGTTAATGAAAGATTCCATATAGCCCGTGGAATTTCATATTTGTAGGGTATACCACCTAGCGCAGAAGTAAAATAAAGAGTGTCACAGAGTTCAGATGATTTTATAGAGTATTTTAAATATGCCCATGTGATTCTTATCATATGATATATTTATGAACTATTTTAAATTGCTCTCATATATGTTGAATAAAAATTATTATTTTAGATTTTCTCTGCGTACCAGTACAATTGTATTGACCCCCTACCTTCCAGGGTCTGAGGCTCAGTATAGAGGTCCTGCTAATCCGTAGAGCTTTCAGACAGAAGCGACATCTCCAGTGGTGAGCCTTCATTATTTCGGAAGGCATATATCTTTTTAGACTTTTTTTTTCACTTTGGTTTCGGTTCACTGGGGGACTTGTCCCAAGTTTCAGACAGTTATTAATGTCATGTGTAGTAGATATTTCACAGACTGAGAAAGATGTTGTTTAAATATTGATAAACCTATTTCCGCATTGTTGAACAGATTTCAAAGTATGACCATGATTCCGTATTGTTTTGTATTTCCACAAATTTTCTTATACTATATGAATATTGTGCATGATTACCAGATTTAGAAGGGTGCTCGGGCCTCCATGGTTCGGGATGCTCATTACGGCTAGGGCCCCGGCTCGGGTCTTGATAATTATAGATCCCCAATTTTGATTTATAATGAAGTATAGTATGATTTTTGAAGATTATGCATCTTGGAACTGTTTTGACGGAAAAATATGTTGATTTGAATTACATTTCATGAAAATTGAATTATAACTATATATACATACATATATATAAATATACATATATATCTTGATTATGTATCATGATCTGGGACAAGGCCCCCAGTGGACCAATAACATAATTAAATAACAATACTCAAAGAATGGCCTTCCGAAGTAAGGGAGGCCCACCAACTGAACACTTTTGACTATCAACTCTACGGTTTAGCCGGACCCCTAGACTGAGCCTCAGACCCTGAAAGATAGGGGGTCAATACAATTATATTGGTACATAGACAAATCCAAAATAATGCATTTATATATATAAAATAGGTGAGAGCACTTCTTTGATAATAATAAACATTCTTGTCAATGTAGTTTCTAATTTTTTTATCACTTCTGAGTTAGGTGGTCCACCTTACAATTCTACAACCCCACGGGCTATATGGTGTCTTCCCATAACTCGGCGGCCAAGCCCCCAACCCAAGTTTGCCGCAAGAGTTGGAGTTTCTAATTCTGATACACCACAGGGCACTCGGCCAGCATATTATCTCTCTAGGGGACATAATAATCCCATATCGACAAAACACGATTTTGGGCAATCAGTTTTCTGAACTCGTGCCTTCTTCGGGTAACCACCTAACATATCTTTATGCTCATTTTTAACCTTTTCTGAACATGCATCATTCTAAATTCAAAATCTAATTTCTATTCTATTCTGTGTCTGTTATGGCATTGTCTGATTTGGTATTGTCATACCAAGACTTGCAAGTCGTGTTTCTGAGCCATAAAAATCATATCACAGTTTTCTCTTTCAAAGCATAAAGTTTAGACCATCATATTTCAAACAGTTCAAAAAGATTCATTCTTCAATACATTTATCAAATCATGCAAAGATCATTCTTTTCGATCATTTCAACAAACATTTAGTGGTCATGCATCCTTGGCAAACCATACAATTCTTTCATTATATGTATTCAACATTTATCAACATGTAAAACCCCTCTCATCAATTTAAATATTACTCTTTAATCATTCAACACTGGTCAAGAACATTGATACCACAACAACAATAACAACAAACCCAGTGTATTCCCACATCATGAGGTTTGGGGAGGGTAAGATGTACACAGTCCATACCACTACCTCCAGAGAAGTAGCAAGGTTGTTTCCAATAGACCCCCTGCTCAAGATAAGGAATAGTAACAAAATCAGTACAAAAGGCATGGAACAAGATGGCAAGGCAATAAATACGCCACGTATAGGGAATAGTGAACAAAGAATAGTAAGCAATCGTAATACAACATGCAACAAGGAATAATAAAAAGAATAATACACCCACCAAGTAATTCCCTACCCTACCGACCCAAACTGGCACTAAATTTCTACCCTAATACGCATCCTCTAGATCTTCCTATCTAGGGCCATGTCCTTAGTAAGCTGAAACTACTCCATGTCCCGCCTAATCACCTCTTTCCAGTATTTTTTCGGCCTACCCCTACCTCGCCTGAAACCATCCAAAGCAAGCCTCTCATACCTATGAACTAGTGCATCCGTGCCTCTTCTCATCACGTGTCTGAACCATCTCAAATGGACTTCCTGTATCTTGTCCTCCACCGAAGCCACTCCAACCTTTTCCCGGATAGTTTCATTCCAAACTCTATCACCCCTGGTAAGCCCACACATCCAACACAACATCCGCATTTCCGCCACCTTCAATTTTTGAATGTGAGAGTTGTTCAAGAACATTAATACCATGCTTCTAAATAAACATTCAAAATCAAGAGGTGTTACAACATGAGAGAGAGCGTAAATAGTCATGCTCTCAATTCAATAATCAATTTTAACCACATACATATTTATATATATATATATATATATATATATATATATATATATATATATATTTCAAATCAATTTGGGGGAAAGGCCTAAAGACCAAAACAATAATGTCACTAAAGAATGCATAATGCAATTTCAATGTAAATTCCAAAACCCCTTCAAGAATTCATGATTTCACAATGTTAAAAGGTGTTGAACAGTTTCATTATGCCTAAGTAGATTTAGAAAAATCCCACGTACCTTAGATTAATTATTTTAAAAGATGGAACCCGGATCTAGACTCTTTCCTTGAAGATCTTCACTTAGGAAGGGTGAATTCTTGATCTATGGAATGGAAAGTTGAATCTTGTTCTTGGAGAGTGGAGAGGGTTACAAATTTGAAAACTAATGAAAATCTGTAGTATGAAGCTTAGGGTTCGATTTATAGTTATGGAGAAGGAGTTTGGGATTAAAAAGTACCAAAATATCCCTTAGGAAACCAAAAAAATTGCAGAACTTCATCAGTCGACGACCAGGGCTGATGGGCCACCACTCAGGTGATAGGTCTTCACCTAGGCTTTCACTTTTGGGATAGTTTTCACCATTCACTACCTTAGGCTGACGGGCCGGCACACATCTGATAGGTCTTCAGACTCGTCGTCACATTTTGGCAGACAAACACTTTGAAGTAAAATGAGCATAAATTTCTACTCCGATATTGGATTAAGGTGAAACCAGTTTCGTTGAAAAGAAGACTCAAAGACCTTTCATTTGGTATATGGTAGGCCCTAAAATTTGTTAGATACAAAATGGTCGATTGAAGTTGACCCAACTTGAAACGTCCACTAAAACTTAATCGATAGAAATGTTTTCAACTCGTCCTTGAGTTAAGGGACCTCTATGATCTCAATTCATGCTCAACAAGATTTCAACACTATATAATTGATTAACACACTACATTCACATTAGATCTATGGCTTTTGAATCCTTTATGCATAGAAAAATGGTTTATATCCTTTACATAAAAGAAGATACCTTTGCGGATTATCTAATTTTTTATTTATTAGAAAAATATGATGGAAGTTGAGAAAAAAGAAAAAAGCGATCAAACAAAATAGAGAAATAAAAAAAAGATAGAGAAAAAAAGGAAAGAACAAAAATAAAGATCAACAAAAAAGTGAAGAATTAAAAGAATTGAGAAAATTAAAAATGAGAGGAAAAATAAAAATAAAATTTGAGAAAAATGAGGGAAAAAAAGAAAACTGGAAAAAAATAAAAAAGAGATCAAACAAAACAGAGAAATAAGAAAATGAGAGTGAGAAACAAAAACGCAAGAAAAAAATAGAGACTAAGAAAAAAGCGAAGAATTAAAAAATTTGGATAAATAAAAAATGAAAGAAAAAATAAAAATAAAGTTTGAGAAAAATGAGAAAAAAAAGAGAACTGATAAAAATCAAAAATAAAAGAAAACTAAAGGTTAAAGACAAATGAATTAAAAAAAAAAAAAGAAAAAAAAAGAAAAAGATAATGCTTGAGAAAAAAGAAAAAAGAGAAAAAAATAAAGGTTAAGACAAATGAATTAAAACATGAAAATAAAATTAAAAAAAAATAAAAAGTGAAAATAATAAAAAATAGAATAGTAAAATTAAATAAAAAAATAAAAAAGTAAAAAAAATATAAAAAATAGAATAATAAAATTAAAGAAGAAAAAAGTGAAAATAATAAAAAATAAAATTTGAGAGACAAATAAGTCTGAAAAGTTTAAAAAATATATTTGAGGTGTAGAGGGGAAAAATGGTACTTGTACTATACTTAAAAAGTAAGTAAAGGTTAGCCTTTAAAGACATTTCTTATTGAGGTCAAATATGTAAAGCTACCTATATTTGGGTCTATGACATGTAATTTCCTGTAACTTATTCCATCACTATGTAATAAATGGCAAGATAAATAATTTCAGGACTACTTAATACTTCCAACCAAATATAGAATAAAATAATCATATACTTTATCCTCGGGACTACTATATCTTATACCTCACACCAAACTATAAAATTATTTCGATTGAAATGAGTTAAGCTTAAATAGACTAATAAATGAGGTCATAACTTACTCCGCTCACTCTTACAAATGGATTGACTTGATGGAAACATGCATTTTCCCGAGGTTCGTGCCCAGATTCATATAATGTACCGCCTGCTCCTGTATTTAATTAAACGTTATAATGAGCTAAATTAATTATAAAATTATTTCGATTGAGATGAGTTAAGTTGAAATAGACTAATAAATGAGGTTATAATTTAATTCAATCGCTCTTACAAATGAGTTTGATTTGATGGAAATAGAGGTAGAGGCAGGATTTCCGCTGAGGGACACGGGGTTCAAAATCTAAAGAAAAATTCTCTGAAGAAGGTTCAATATCTACAATATTGTAGAATTCTAGGCAGCTATGATCAACTACCAATGAAACAGTGTAGGGGAAGAGTGAACTCAGAGAGAGAGTTGAGATTGAAAAAATATCTTTCTTAATTGATTGTGCTGCCTATGTTGTAGTATATATATACAGAAACTCAGTAACTAACTCTAGGATCCACTACTTATAAACTTATTCTTTACAATTGTACATAATCTCAACTGATTCTATTAAGTCGACTCATTATTCTCAACACCCCTCCTCAAGATGATGCTTAAAAAGATGTCTTTCAAGACTAGCTTGGAAACTAGATATATGTGTTGTGCTTTCCCTAGGCTCTTTGAGATTAAATCAACCAGCTGCTCTTTTGTTGAAACATGGTGAGTCTTGATCATTCCTTGAACCAGTTTTTCTCTTACAAAGTGACAGTCAATGTCCAAGTCTTTTGTCCTCTCATGAAATATTGGATTAGATGCAATTTGAATAGCAGGCTTGCTATCACAGTAAGTATCTATAGATTTCTTGACTTTCACTCCTAGCTCCTTGAATACCTCTATCAACTAAGTAACTTCTACTACAGCTGAAGCCATGCTCCTAAATTCTACCTCTGCTGAGCTTCTAGCAACAGTTTCTTGTTTCTTTGATTTCCATGACACTAAAGCTTATCCAAACTTCACCAAGTATCCAGTAACTGATTTTCTAGTCTGTAAACATGAACCCCAGTCTGAGTCACAGAACACAGTAAGAGCATTAGTGTTCCGAGATAGCATGAACAACTCAAAACCTGGGGCAGATTTGATGTATCTCACTACTCTTAGTACAGCCTCCATGTGTGACTCTTTGGTGCATGCATATATTTACTTAGCGTTTGAACTACAAAGTCTATATCAACTCTTGTCATTGTGAGATACAACAGTCTTCCTATAAGTCTCTGATATCTTCCAATATCTGACAGTGGTTGGTCTCCAAAGGCTCTGCAGTCTTGTACATGAGTGTCATACTCTATAGAGGTTAACTTCAAATTTTCTTCTAGAGGAAATGAAAGAGGTTTTGACCCACTTAGTCCCATTTCTGAGATCAATTCTAAAGCATATTTTTTTTGACTCATCACAATACCAGCTTTGGATCTGGCAAATTAAATACCTAAGAAGAATTTCAACTCACGCACTTCTTTCATCTTGAATTTCATCCTCGGATCCTTTCTTGTCCTGAGAATTAGGCTATCATTGCTACCGATTACTAGGAGTTCATCTACATAGACCAAGACTACTACCAGGTCACTTCCCTCCTTCTTTGTGAAAAGTGAGTAGTCATAATGACTCTGAGCAAATCCCAGTTGTAATAAGGCTATGGTCAACTTAAGATTCCACTGCCTTAGAGCTTGTTTGAGCCTATATAATAATTTGTGAAGCTTGCAGACTTTACCAGACTCCCCCTGTCTTCAAAATCCTTGAGGAATTATCATATAGATATCTTCTAGAAGATCACCTTGTAGGAATGCATTATGAACATCTATTTGAAAAATAGGCCAATTCTTGGAGGCACCAACTACTAATACTGACCTGACAGTAACCATTTTTGCCATAGGAGAAAAAGTATCTGTATAATCCAACCCTTCTTGTTGATTAAACCCTTTATCCACAAGCCTAGCTTTGTACCTCTCCACAATACCTGATGCCACACCCCCTTTTTACGTACTCCAAAAGATTTATATTTCAAGTTTGAAAGGTTTTTTATTAAAGTGACAAAATGAAGATTGGTTCCGAAAGAATTATTTTTACATTCAAAGTCGCCACTTGGCATAATCTGGTGTGCCAAGTCACTATTGGAAAAATTCTTTTCGAAACCATTTGACTCTTTAAACCGGTTTACAAATAGAGATTCCGGCTAAGGAATTCTGTTGACCGAGAGGAAAGTGTTAGGCAACCCTCGATCCCGTGGTTCGACCACGGTCGCTTGGTGGAACGTATCGGCTAATTTGACACTACAAATGCATAAACCACACAAAGCACGCAAAAATAATCAATCACGCAACCAAAACCAAACAATCCAAAACTCAAAACCAAAATAATGTCCAATCCAAATTATACAGTCCAGAAATAAATAATGCGGAAATATAAATCTATTCTACCCTAGACTAATCCTATACTATGCTCTACCGCTTCACCCAACGCCTCGGGCCTTCACCACAAACATCTTCCAAGTACAAGGTACTTAGGGCATTCCCCGGTGAATAAATATATACAGATACTTCGGGGCATTCCCCGGCCAAATTATACAATTGATTCAAAAGTGCTAAAATCAAACCATTCAATCAAATTTCGAACACTCAATCAACCCACAATCTTTAGATTGGCCTACCCGACCTACATCTTGCCTATTCCAATTAGCATATCTTGATACTACCAAATTCAATTAACGGTTATTTCAAGTCAAACAACTAATGAATCAAACTAATCAAAGTTCACTAATTATATCAAGTTTTCAATTCTCGCCCACCTATTCCCACATGAATTCAACTCTTTCAATTCCTTCATTCACGTAAATCAATCAATCAATATCAACTATAGTAATCGCGATTTCTCAAACATAATATCAAAACATATCACCACGTCATAATCATCAACCAAACACAATATTCACTCCAGTCATATCAAATATAATAAACACGAAATAAAAGAGGGGAATAGAATTGGACCTCGATTCGCAGCTTTCAAATTCCAATATTAATCGAGTAAAAAAAAACGAAGACCGCGTCCGAATATCCCGAGCAGAACCTCAATTATATTTCAATCCGCAAATTGTTCGACAGCTCAATGATGATTTTATTCCAAATATCAGTCAATCAAGAACAAGAAGATGAATCCGCATGCCAAAGAACCTCAAATCGGACACAAACTCGACCAACAACCTCAATTCCAAACTCGGTTTAATCACCACATCAGACCAAAATGTTGTAATAATGAAAACCCACAACCGATTTCACCGAAACCATATTCAAATGATCGATTCGCCCAGTTTAGAAAGAACAACGACAAAATCTAGTCCAAAATATCAACTGACCAAGAACAGAATGCAAAACAAAACCCGCGCCTGACCCGATTTTAAGCAGAATCGAACACAACCACGATTTCGGTGGACGTTGCCGGAATCTGATCGCACCACCCTCCTTCCCAGTTGGTTCCCCTTTATGCTTTGCTCCCAATCTTTTGATCCCTCTCTCTGTTTTGATCTCTCTCTCACTCGAACCTCTGTTTCACTCGAATCTCTCTTTCTCCGATCTTTCTCAATCTCCCTCCATTTTTTCTCCTTTTCGATTGTGTGTGTGCTTATTCCGGTGAAGCTTTTTCCTGGTGATGGTGTATGAATGTGCAGTCGAGTGTGTGCTATCGTGATGCATGCATTATATAGAAGAAAAGAAAATGGAGTCTGTTACGTTAAGAAAATGGTGGTTGTGTAATTCAGTGAAGGCGAGTGGAGTTCTGTGTGTCTTTTTTGGTTACTGTGTTAGTCCAAAATTGTGAGACTGAGAGTATGTGAGTAGAATGAGGAAGATGAATCCTTCTCCTCTTTTTTTGAATATGGCATGTGTATATATAATTCCTTAATTTTGGAGGGACAAAATTAGGTGTCTACACCTGAATCTTGGTACTTCACCTTGAAAACCCACTTACATCCAATAGGATGCTTGCCAGGTGGGAGGTCTACAATATTCCAAGTGTGATTATCCTCCAAAGCAGTGATCTCAAATTGCATAGCCTCAATCCACTTGGGATCAACTGTAGCTTCAGAGAAGGATTTAGGCTCAAAAATAGCTGAATAGGTTGATAGTACAATTTATATGAAAGAGATAGAGATGTGTATGTGACATGATTGGAGAGAGAGTAGCTGCAGGATTTATTACCATGCTTGACCACATAGTCTTCTGAAGAAGGTTCAATATCTACAATATTGTAAAATTCTAGGCATCTATGATCAACTACCAATGAAACAGTGTAGGGGAAGAGTGAAAGAGAGAGAGAGAGAAAGAGAGAGAGAGTTGAGATTGAAAAAATATCTTCCTTAATTGATTGTGTTGCCTATGTTGTAGTATATATATACAGAAACTCAGTAACTAACTCTAGGCTCCACTACTTATAAACTTATGCTTTACAGCTGTACATAATCTCAACTGATTCTATTAAGTCGACTCATTATTCTCAACAAATATATACACAAAAATTATTTTAATCATGTATTAATAGTATAATTTTTCATCAAGGAGAAACCTCTATTACTAGACTATCTCTGCCTCTGGATGGAAACAAGCATACATTGATTGCATTAGGGTTTGGAATTTGGATAAAAAAACATACATGGGAATGAAGGAACCTAAAAAAAAGATTAGGGTTGTTTGGTTGGGAAAGAGTTATTCGGGAATAATTAATTTCAGAAATAGTTATCCTGGGATTCGTTATTTCATCATGTATAGGATAACTTATCCCATAACGATGACATAAATGGCGAGATAAAAAGTTTTGGAACTAACTAATACCACTAACCAAACATGAAATAAAATAATCATACACTTTATCCTCGGGACTACTATATCTTATTCCTCACGCAAAATATTGTGTCCTAGTCTGATAACATGATCTCCCACTAAGTCCCAAGCCAAAAGAATTATATGAGGATTTGAAATTTTAAAGGAGTATTTAGGACCAAAATTTGATTCACACGGTTCGTATGCTGATTCTTATAATGTATTGCATGCTCTTATATTGAGAAAAACTAATATAAAAAACTTAAAAAGTATAGAGAGAATGATCTCTCCTTAAACAAGATGTTTAGACGATTACATATTGTGAAACATGGATCAATTATCCCTCAATCCATTTTGAACACGTTGTAAATAGGCCATCAAGGCCGATTCTCAAGATCTAATACAAGACTTGATTATTTTCTTGCTTCTATATTCATTTCTTCTTGTTATTACTATGATTTATTTCTTTATTATTTCATTTAAAATCAGACTCATGTTCTTTTAAATCACTTTGATAATTTTGAAAGGAGTATTTAGGGTTAAAT
>NW_025891063.1:29251-31810 GCF_002878395.1 Capsicum annuum
ATACACTAACAGAGTCAAGATTTTCATTAAGGGAGTTCAAAAGTGCATACACGAACTAGTCGAAGGGACTCAACATCTACTATCAGAGGCGGACCCACGTGTAGCGGTGGGAGTGCACGTGCACCCGTTAACGTCGAAAAAAATTGTGTGCATATACCTTGATAAATTGGAATATATACTACAGTGCACCCATAGTTGATAGATAGTGCACCTTGGTGTGTTGGTTGACGCTCGCACTTCCACCCACGCGACCAAGGGTCGATTCCCCGGAACCACACAACATTTTCTCTTTTATTTTCAATTCTTCGAATTTAAAGGCTTATTAACAAAACTTGATGAAATAGGGATTCGAACAAGCAATCAATACCTAAGGTAAACTCTCCTTCACCATTGAGCTACCACAACTGATTGTTAAAAATTTATAAAAGTAAACTTTATATTTCAATTCTTCAAATTTAAAGGCTTATTACCAAAGTTGTAACAAAAATCGATGAAATGGGGATTTGAACTCACAACTAATCCCTAAGGTGAACACCCCTTCACCACTAACCTACCACAATTGATGGTTATAAAAGTAAACTTTATATTATAAGAAAGCAAAGTGATTATCTTAGAACTCATATTCGTTCGATATAATTATTTTTGCATTATTGTTCATGTCTTTGGCGACCAATTGAATAAAATAATATCCCTTAATTAACACTCAAAGTTTTTCTAACGTCTTAAGATAATATTGGTGCATCACAATATTATCAAAAGCAATAAGCGTAAAAAAGCTTCAAGGTCATTGTGTTTAATCACAAAGTACAAATAAAGCGTGAGATTTAACAAAAAAGGCATAAAAGGAGAAGAAAATATAAATATATGTCTAGTCCAAGATTAATAATATAAGTATGAATGAGAAATATATGAACAAAAAAATTATTTTTTTTATAAAGTGAAATATCAATTGTTTAGCCTTCGTCTAAGAAAAGTATGTATTAGAAATTAGAACTTAAGCTGCACATTAAGCGAGAAGAGCGCTCAACACATTTTGAGTCTTAATTCGAGGCTTATGCATGCCTTTGACAACACTGGTGCACCCACAAACTTCAAATCCTAGGTTCGCCTCTGTCTACTATATATACATACAAAAATAATTTTAATCATGTGTAAATAGTATAATTTTTTGTCGATGGGGGTTTGAATGAACCCCTGAGTATATGCTAGCTCCGCCCCTGATAATATACTAGTATATTCCCATAAAATGGAGTCTGAGGAAGATAAGTGTACCCAATTCATACCATTAACTTAAAGGTGAGTTCAGATAGAATCGGCAATCTTTATAATATGATAAGAACTAAAGTCTAAATATCATTGTTATAGCACTCAAAGGTAAAAACACCCAATTTCGGCAGAGACAATTAATTAGGAATATTAATTTCAAATAGTCTAGTCTTTGTATAAGTTGACGTGACGACAATGACTATGGACTTTTTATAAATGGATTTAAATAGATTAAGTTAATTAGGTTTTGGACAAATTAAAGAAAATATAGGAATGAAGGAACCTTAAAGAGGATTAAACATTCAAATGTACAACCAATCTCGTCTGACAATAATTAGGAATTTCTTTTCTATTATATAGAAGAGCTGGTTTCGACCACCTCTTGCAATTACTAAAAAATCAACTATTTCCACTTAATTACATATCATGCCCCAATATATAATAATTTCATTATTTCATCATAATAGTTTAAATATTTAATATATTCTATTGATTTATATTAATTAACTATAACTACATATTGAAAGTAAAATTTTATTTATTTATTTAATTGTCTATTATTTTCAAAACTAATTTGTTACCACAAATCACAATAATTAATAACTTAAAATATTTAAAAGACATACAGAAATTTTACTGACTCTTACCAAAAACTCCCACTTAATTACATACCATGCCCCAATATATAATAATTCCATTGTTTCATCATAATAATTTAAATATTTAATATATTCTATTAATTTATATTAATTAACTATAACTACATATTGGAAGTAAAATGAAGTAAAAAAATTTTATTTATTTAATTAGCTATCATGTTCAAAACTAATTTGTTACCACAAATCACAATAATTTGTTTCCACATATAGAAATTTTATTGACTCTCATTATTTTAGTAATGCCACATAAATTGAGATAAAAAAAAAGTACTGCAAATCATAATAATTAACAACTTAAAATATTTAAAAAATATATAAAAATTTTAGTTGACTCTCAAAATTGTATCGAAGCCACATAAATTGGGAGAGAAGGAGTAAATATATTATTTTATAATTACATAAAAATTATTATAAATCACAATAATTAACAAGTTAAAATACTTTTAAAAAAATAGATAAAAGTTCTATTCAACTCTTAAAATTTTATCGGTGCAGCATAAATCATGACAAAATAAAAAATTATCTTAATTAATTGCAACTAAATATTTAAAGTAAATTAATTTTATTATTTTAATTGACTTTTATATAAAAAAAATAATCTTTTTATTTATTTATTTATTTTAGTAAATTTAAA
>NW_025891063.1:31910-66594 GCF_002878395.1 Capsicum annuum
AAAGTAAATTAATTTTATTATTTTAATTGACTTTTATATAAAAAAAATAATCTTTTTATTTATTTATTTATTTATTTTAGTAAATTTAAATTTTAAAATTATTTTTTTCTTGTATAGAAATACTAATATTTAAACTTAACTTTAAATTTTTAAAGTAAAAAATTAATAAATTTAATATAATAAAATAAATTTCTAATGAATATTTTCTTAGAATTTGTGTTGGGTCAATATGTATCAAGTTAAAAAATATATATATATAGTAAAATTTTATTATTGTGAAAGATAAATATAATGCACTATCCAATAATGTTTAATAATACCATATTTTGCATATGCAAATATAGCATCCCCTATTTAATTAATATACTATTCGGTGAATTATAGATGATTACTATTGGATATGATAATATTATATTAATTTTTATAGTAATAACATAATCAATCGCTCTTAATTAATTATTATGAGTCATCTAGGTATTAAGAAAATAAATAGTATTTCATGAAAAATAAAATAGACATAAAATGCGAAATTAACTCTTAATGTTTTAAATTAAATTTTCGTCTTTCGAACGATGATTTTACTATATCACTCCTTATTATAAGTCATTTATGTATTAGAAAAATAAGAATAACAAAATGATATGTCAACATAAAATATTTGATTTACTATCAAAATTATATTAGTGCCACATAAATTGGAACGGGACAGAAGAAGATATAAAGCAACATATATTGTTTGAAAATGGAATAAAAAGTACTGTAAATAACAATAATTAACAATTTCTTTTTAAAAAAAAATTGACTGATTTCTGCTTCGGCTACTTCAGTCGTGATTTTACTATAGTACCCCTAATTAATTATTATGGCCATTTAAGCATTGTGCCACATAAGTTGAGATAGAAAAATATTATAAATCACAATGATCAAAAAATTAAATTATTTAAAAAATATAATTGGCTATTGTCGACACAAAACTCTGGACAAAGAGAGTAACATATATTATTCAAAAATTACATAAAAAGTATTATAAATTACAATTGTAAACAACTTAAAATATCTAAAAAAAAATTAATATGTTATATATTTCAAAAAAATTACATGAAAAATACTAGAAATCACAATAATCAACAACTTACAAAATTTAAAAGATATAAAATATTTGGTCGGCTCTTGAAATTATATTAATGTCACCAAAATTAGAACAGAAGAAAAGTATTATACATCACAATAATTAAAACTTAAATTATTTTTAAAATATAATTGATTATCAATGCCACCAAAATTTGAACAAGAAAAGTAACGTATATTAATTTGAAAAATACATTAAAAAAAATATTATAACTTACAATAGTTAACAAATTAATTATCTAAATACATATTAAAATAACATATATTGAACTCATGCTAGATTTCAGATGAATTATAGAAAACATATGCAATCCTTTTATTAAAAATTTTTATTTAAATATATCAAGATTGAAAAAATAAATAAATATTTTAATGTTGGGTGCTGACACGGGTCATGCTTGTCTAGTATTTCATATAAATTCATTGTATATAAGTTTACTTGACGACATTAAATGAATATGGACTTTGCTTTTACAAATGGATTGATTTGATGAAAACATGCATTTTCTTGCCCTGAAAACCATAAACTTCGACTGTTTGGAGTTATTTTAATATTTTATATAATTATTGAAAATCTCGATTTTGATTCTGTCGAGATACATAATAGTTCCTGATACATTCAGTGATGATACATTTTTGTCTTTATAAAGACACATAATTAGTTCTCGATACATTTTTTTCGATTTTGAATCTGTCAAAATACATAATACATTAAACGAAGATATATTTTTTCTTTGTAAAGATACATAATTAGCTCCCGATATATTTTTTTTGATAGATACATCCAATGAAGATACATCTTTTTCTTTGTAAAGATATATAATTAGCTTTCGATAGATTTTTTTCGATTTTAAATCTATCGAGATACATAATACATCCAACAAAGATATATCTTTTCCTTTTTAAAGGTACATAATTAGCTCTCAATATATATTTTTTCGATATTGAGTCTGTTAAGATACATAATTAGCTCTCGATACATCCAACAAAAATATAATAAGTTGAAATTTTTATAAATACTTTGTAAGGGTATGATTTATGTAAATACAGTAAATTAAGGTGTATATTTATGTTATTTTTCTATCATATACAGGAAGGAATGAACTTAAAAGAGGATAAAAAGTCATATATTCCTTTTTTGTTATAAACATTCAAATGTAAAACCAACCAATTTTGTCAGACAATAATTAGGAATATTTCATATAATTCATTGTATATAAGTTTACTTGACAACAATAATAACTATGGACTTGCTATTTACAAATGCATTGACTTGATGAAAACGTACATTTTCTCGAAGTTCGTGCCTTGATATCGTTCCATTTTAGTTTGTCGTGTTACTAAAAAAATATTTCATATTCTTTTATCACTTATTAAATTAGGATAAAATTAATTACGATTAATAGAATACATTAAATGTGAACAATTACAATTTCAGTATTTATTCTAATGTCCAACGAATATCATTAATATGGGTAAAGTGTAAAATAGTAAAAAATTCATCATTCAATTTATGATTTTTTAATCACTATATAAAATGAAATGTGTCCAACTAAAATGAAACGAAGGAAATATAATGCACCGTCTGCTCTTGTATTTAAATTAAAAGTTAAAATGAGATAAGTTAATTTTGAAAGTATTTTGACTGAACTCAGGCAAAGCTCGACTATGAAATCTCAAGGTCAATTTCAATTCATCCACACACTTCGTGAAGGCAACACCATGGCTGATCTTCTCATAAATTTGGTAGAGAGTACTAAAAAAACGCTTTCTTCAATGAGGCTACAAACTTGTCAACTCAGATTATATCTACTTTGAAGAATGCCATTAAAGATTCTCCAAAATTTAGATTTCGGGTCAAGAAAGAATTTTTCATCTTTGATTCGGGCTGAATATTTAGTTTACTACTAAGTGTGCGTAGTAGTGTTTCTTTTCGTGAGCTTAGCTATTAAAGACCCTCCTAGTTTATTTTGTACTTAAATCGAATTGTATGAGTGATCTACATTTACACTTTAAAATTCTTGAGATTTAAGGATATATCCACCTCTTTATACTCTTTTTAATCATGAAATAAACTTCCACGTGGAAATCTTTAAAAAGAAATGAGTTAAACTGAAATAAACCAATAAAAAAAGGTCATAATTTAATCCTCTCAATCTTACAAATGGATTTGATTTGATGGAAACATACGCACATAGATCACGTTAGGTTTTGGACAAAGATATATATACATCTATAATCTATATCTATAATATATTAAAAGTGTGAAGACCTTAGAAAAGTGATTTAAACTTTTTGTTAATGAAATTTTTGTTATCCAGTTTTTGTCAATGAAATTTTTGTTATCCTGTTTTGTTTCTTCAACGATTTTGCAGGAGCACTAAATCATCAACGTTCTTCTTCTCAAAGAGTTGAAAGGAATTAGGAGATTTTTAAGTATAAAGATTATAAACTCAAACATTTTCGTTAATAAGGTTCAACCAATTGGTTGTGGTAAAGTAGTGCATCGTTTATGACAATAATGCTCAATATATGTGTAGCAACACTTGTCCTAAATACAAAACTTTAATGCTAGACATTATGCAATTGGATGTCTTCCCCTATCACGTAGATACTGGATCCTAGCCACACATACGCAGAAAGAAATTTGTGGCCTTTGAGTTGGCCGGATACTCAATTGATGATATGAAACACAATGCAAGAACCAAATATTTCACAAGGAATGTAAAACTAAAGCATAATATAGTACAGTATTATGAAGTTTCTTGTACTTCAACAATACCTAGTGTAATCCCACTGGGTGGAGTCTGTATAGGGTAGAGTATAGATAGAACTTTTGCTACCAACACACACTCGAAATCTATATGCACATTGAAAGTTCCTGCTTCAACTTTACTTCCTCTTTTGGTAGCCGCTATTCGAATAATTCAACTATTGAGATCAAGATCTCAAATGTAACGTGCGCAATTAAGAAGTTGTGAATTAATTGTGCACGTTAGTTGCGCAATTAAGGCACATAAGAAGTTGTGAATTAACAAAACCCATAAATCAAATCTCTTTATTTAATTTGTGACAACCTGAGAATATCAGAAGATAGATAATCTGTTGACGAAGAATCACATTGGGGGTATCAAGTTCTTCAAATCTACACACGCAACCAAGAAGGTGTTTTTGATTACTCTGAGAGTGTCGACTTCACTGTTGAAAATTTATGGGTGGATGCTTTATTGATAATCCTCTTCTTTGTGTGATGTTAATCAGTAGGTAACTGGTGCGAAGTTGTTTAGAAAAGGAGCTTTATTGAATAGTATACAACCGAATAGGACCATGATATTCTAAGCTGACCGCCGGTGAGCTGAACACCGAAGACGTTAGGCCATTATCTGATTAGTGTTTGTTGTCTTGAATTAGTTTGGGCCTTCTCCTTTGGGCCTGTTTTGATTGTCTTGATTCCTTTTTCATTTGGGGTGAGCCACCTGAGCAGCACAATTGAAATTTTGAGAATCATGAAATTTTACTTTCATCATAATAATTTATATTTATTTTTAATATTTTAATTTATTCATTATTGATATTTTATAGTACTTCTTACATAAATTTTAGGAATATAAACTTTTTTTAAAAAAATTAAGCCTACTATATATGAATTCGTCGTAAAAGTTCAATACTTTGAATTACGGTGTTACAACAAATTTTATCAAAGTTTAAATATATTTTGAATCTTTTTATAGCAAACTTTCGTATTTTAATCACACCTTACTATAGGTAAAATTACTACCTTCTAGATTTGCGGTTTGCCAGTTGTTCTCTATCATTAGTATAGGTTTCTTTTAGGTTTTACATAACATCACCTTACTGTATTATGTTTTGCCATATAAATTTTGACAAAGAGTTTTCTTTGTCCGTTTTGACTTGAGATGGAGTATGAAAAAAAATAAAGATGACTTTTTTGATTTTTGTAGTCTTAGACTAAAGATGCGTAGAATTTATTACAATCAAACCACTGTATAGTGGCAGCATTTATCCAAAAATTTCATGATTGATAGAGAGGTGTTGTTATATATGTATACTTACATTGAAGTGTAGATCTCATTTAACTATTAATAATACTATACAAAATTAAAAAGAGTATGAATAGAAAAAAGACAAATATTAGTAGTCTTTTTCCTGTGAAGTTATGAAATTTTCTTAAATTAGATATTTGCACTTGAAAGTTAGTTGGTGTATGACATCAATGATGGTTATCATAAATATTTTGGTATTTTATAAATATTTTGAGTATGATGTTATACAGAGAATATTTTTTACAAAGAGTGAACCACTACTATAATAAATGCCATTGTTGTTAGGGGTAGAATGTCGTTGTAGAGAAGTAAAATACAACATGAAAAATTAATTTTGAAAAAAATTAGACCGCTATCATAAAGTGTCGTTATAACAAGGTGACGTTATAGAGAGGTTTGATTATATTTAATCGTGTGGTCTTAAACATGCATTTCTATAGTTTAAATTAAAGAGTTTTCAAATAAGAAAATAGTATATTCTTTTTAAAATGGAATAAAAATAAAGTAAGACAAATCTTCGATATACTATATTAAAAGTGTGAAGGTCCTTAGAAATATTATTTGAACTTTTTATTTTTCATTGAAAGTACCTGCTTTAGATAAAATCGTCTTTTCAGTATATTTCCAATATTTAAGAGTTGAAAATTAATTAAATATTTATAGTAAAACTTTTTCTTATTAGAAGCCATCGGAATTAATGACAATAAATATCTTTTTTTCATTAGTTTAAATTTCTAAATCAACTAAATTTGATTTTAAGAAGATTTGAAAAATCTAGAAATAAATATGAAAGTGTTAGACTAAGAAAAATATAAGAAGTACCAAACTTTTAAAAGTTTTAAGTAAGTAATCAAAGATTTTCTAAAAAATTTAACTTTCAAAAAAAGGAAATGCTTTCAATATAGAAAAAATAAAATAAATGATCGCACTACAAATATGATTCAAATTGATGTGTCTTTCTTAGTCTCTATTAGTAATGAAAGAGGTATCACATCTCAAACGTAAAAATGAAGATCCATTAACCACTTGAAACTTTCGGTGATAAAATATATATGTGTTTACAATAAAATATATGTTATGTTTACGTTATTATTATTATATTAAAGTTTGGAGAATTTTCGAGAAGTGATTAAAACTTTTTGCAATTTATTAAAAATTTTCGTCATAGACAAAATTATTTAATTTTAAATAATTAAAAGTTACACGTGCGAGGCACGTGCGATTTAACAAGTAATATTAAAAGTGTGAAGGCTTTTAGAAAAGTGATTTGAACTTTTAATCCTTCATTAAATGACTTTTCTTTAGACAAAATCGTCCTTTTCACTATTTTTCTAATATTTAAGAGTCAAAAATTAATTAATATACTTATGATAAAACTTTTCCTTATTAGAAGTTATCAGAATTAATGACAACCAAATATTATTCTATTGATTTTAGAATTTAAAATCAACTAAATTTAATTTTAAGAAATTTGAAAAATTTAGAAATAAATATAATAAAGTTGTTATGTTTGGCTAAAGGTTAATAATCATCACAATTGGTATAGGTTTGAACAACACGGAGGGAAAAAAAAAAAAAAAAGATGAAACGTGATTTGGACGTAAAAAGGGATAAAATGTTCTAAAATTAGTGTAGGTTAAAATAACAAGGAAAAAAATTAATATGATAATAAAAATAAGAAGTTTATTAGTATTAAACTTCTAATTTTGAGAATATGTATCTTTCCTTATTTTAGTTATGTTTAAATTGTAGAATTTTCATACAAACTTAAATTTTGGTCATCAAATATTTTCTTATTTAAATCCTAATATCTTTAAATCTACCCTCACGTACAACTTCTTTCAGAAAAATATCTTTTTAGGTTAGACAAATTGTTACCTTTCTTAAATTGTTATTAGTATGTTTTTCATCCAATTTGTTTTTGTCTAAATTGTTTTTTCTTAATTTTCTTTTTAGTTTAAATCTAATATACTAAACATGTAACCTATATTAGTTTGCATAGTTTTTCGTTATTTTTGTATCAAATTTTGTATTGAATATTTTCTTTCTTTAATCTAATCAGATTTATGTCTTTTATGCTTGACCAAGTTTTAATTTTGTGGGTACTACAAGCTAGACGAATTGTTATCGTTCTTAAAAAACATTGCATACAAAAGTAAGTCTATGATTCATTTTTGGCCAAACGGGTTATTATTGAAGAATATATTGAGTCGCATTTTAATTAATGAATATTGTTCATATATGATTTTGAGGTATCTTGAATATACGAAAAATTCATATATGGTCTCTGGGTATCTTTATAGCTTGTTGAAAAATATTGAAATCCACTACTAATTTGAATTCAATTGTTCCAGATAAATATTGTGATCCTTCTTTTTTCTTTTTTCGGTTTTAATTCTTCAACATTGTGTATATTTTACTCCACACTCCTTCGTTCTAATTTTTATTTTATTCATTATTTAAAAATATTTTGAATAATTTTAAGTATAACGATTTTGTATATACAAAGGTTTTGAAAATTTAACTTGTCTCTTTTGATAATTTTCACTCAGTATAGTTGTGCCACTGTCTCTTATTGGTGACTTTGAATGTCATTGGTGATTGTCATTACTTATTCGAAATTTTTGTTGGTTATATTCATAAAGTTAGTTTTGTGAGTAGGGTCTATTGAAAACGATTTCTCTGTCTTTTCAAAGTATATATACTATTCTTTTCAAGCCGCACTTATGAAATTATATAAGGGTTTGTTGACATTTATGAGACATTGATCTGTTTTTGGTGTTCACTTGTGTTGTCTGATTATCCTTTAATTTTATGTCGAAAATAGCAACAAAAAAAAGGAAAAAACAAAAAATTATCCATTGGTTATGATGTGTACATGCAGAACGTCTATGGATACGCTCTCCAAAATACATATCATCTTGATTGGCGAGATACAATTAATCAAAAGCTTGAAGGCGGACGAAAGGTAATACCTCTTGAGTTCTGATAAATTTTCTTCTATTCTTTCTTGCTGAGAATGTAAGCATGAAACTAATTTGCCTTTTTTTAAAAAAGGAATTAAATTTATAAGGTTTTGGATTTTTCATTAACGGATAACTGGTTTTCCTCCTTTAATTTTTTTCTCAAAAAAGGGCCTAAAATGCCCTTCAACTATGTGAAATAATGCTAAAACTTAATTACATATATAATAGTATTTTTACAATATTAAAAAAAGATTTTTTTTTTTTTACATATATAGTCATTTAAAAAATCAGAAAAGATAATTATAATTCTTAATTTAATTCAATAACTAATTATAATTCACCTTAATTTAAGAGATATATTTTCAATCTTCAAATTAAAATTGGAAAAGACAATCCTTGCTTTCAAATATTTTTCTCTCTTATATTCAACATTCAAAATTTTTTAAATAAATTAAGTATTCCATTATTTTCTTGTGTATGTTTCTTTTTATTTTCATGTGTGTTAATTATCTAGTATTATTTCATTATTGTGTATTTTTAATTCTAATGTAACGAGTTAATCATAATTTTTTATGAATAAATATTTATGGAATAAAAATCATTATGTTGAAAGTACAAATATATCATGTGTTTTTGTTGTATAAATATTACTAATGTCAAAGTCATATTATTATTATTATTACTATTATTATTATTATTATTATTATTATTATTATTATATTTTTTTTATATAATTTATGGGATAAATATTCATGGTATATCCATTATGTCGGAAGTAATTTTCTTATTAAAAATTATTTATTAAATATAAATATATTTTTTCATTATTACATGGTATAAATTTTTTATATCTAAAATACCATGTATGTTTATGGTATAAATATAATTTACATGGTATAAATATATCATATATTTTTATGATATAAATATAATTTGTATAATATTTAAATATATCATGAATTTTGATGATACAAATATATCATATATTTTTATGAAGGCATCGTGAAAGCAGGCAATAAAAATGAACAATATAAAATTTTGATATAGTATATAAAAATGAATGAACAAAGACTTCCATAAAGATAGGCAATAAATAAGAAATATGAAAATTTAATATATAATTATTTTTCTATATATTAGAATCTGTTATAAAAGTAAGTATTTTATATGCTATCTGACAACCAAGTAATATGGCTATGTATATGTAATAATTTTTTTAAAATGGCTATTTATATTGTTTTTCTTTCTATTTATTAGATCAATTTAGAATGACGAAAAATTGATATTGTGCACTATTTATTTGGTTAATATTAATAAAAATGATAGAAATTTTATGTAGTTTAATAAAGATAAGTTGTGGTATTATATAATTTTTTTCTTAAATAAAAGGATAAAATAGCCTCAATAGATAGACGGAAAGGGCATTTTAGACCCAATAGGTAGACATGAAGAACATTTTAGGCCCTGTTCCCTTTTTTTTGTTGTTGGATTATGTATATGCATGTGGTTGTTCATTCAAATCTTCTATTTAAAGAGTACCTAAAATAATCCAATTAAAAAGAAAGAGAGAAAATGAGTCATCCAATGCGCCAAAGCTTTCCCGATTTACATGCTTAGGAAGAATAGGACCAGGTCTATGATACAACCTTACCTTGACTAAAAAACCATCTAATAATTTTTAAAAAATAATTTCCTATTCTGAATTCATCGTTATGAATGTCTCTTCAAAAATAGAAAACAATGATCAATTAGCTAATATATAATTCTTAGTTATGCCTATATATGTAGCAAATTAGAGGCAAGAATGAGTACCAAATTGCATCAACAGGCAGTATATTGACCTCATTTTATAATACATGGCTTAAGATACGCGTGCAACGCACGTATCGATTGACTAGTATATATATATATTCGTATGAAAAAAAGGGTTCTTCTGTTAATACTAGATGGCTCGTGCCCGTGATATGCATAAGCGTATGCTCGATATAGTTGTGTGCATCATGTGTGTAATTACAAGACCATTACACTAAGCTTTAACACTGGTAATATCTAAAGTAACTTCATCAAACGGTTGTGATATTTATTTGGTTACAATCACTCAAACAGAATAGTGAAATTCCAGCAAAGGAGGAATCAACTTTCCTCTTCTGATCTACGACTCTACAGGAACACTTGGAAGAAGAGAGAATCCATCTAGTTAATGATAAATGAGTAATGACACACAACATATTTTATACGCAAACAACAACAACATAATTTCAAGAAAATATCAGAACCAAAAATAAGTACATTTTTCATAAGAATATCTGGGGTGCCTACAAAGTAGAGTCGACAATATCTAGATGTGTACTCTCAAAGTGGGAGAGCTGAAATGAGAATAACTCAAACACAACAAGAAACTTCTTATTTAAAGAAAAAAATAAGAGCAAATCGCTAGACACCAGGTGACTTGAAAATCACTGGATACCAAATGACTTGCAAATAGGTGGACACCAAGCGATTTGCCAGTGTTGTCAGTACTGTCATAGGACAAATCACTTAGCCAAGAGATTTTTGTCCCTTTGATTTCTTTCCAAATCAATTGTCCCTTTTGAAATTTTTAATAAAAAAATTAGCCTTTTTGACTCCGAACTCAAATTTTATGTGTTACACTATTTTCTTCTAACTCATCCTTTACTTGGCTTTGAAAAGTTAAACACATATCCAGTATATTCCTACAAAATGGGGGCTGGAGAGGGTATAGTATAAGCAGTCCGTACTACTACCTCAGAGGTAAGATAGAAAGGTTGTTTCCGATAGACCTATATCGGTAAAGAGAGAGCTTTGGAAAATTAACACACTACCAAAAATCAACCCATTTTAAATGGATTGAATGTCACAATCAACATTCAAAAGCTTCATATTTGCATCATATAAACATGCATGAAAACATAGTTTTCTCACTTGTTGTGAAGTTACTAAACTTTGATATGACATAAGACAGACTTAGGCACTTGATCATAGACTATATCCTTTAGAAATTGAAACTAATTGCTTGCAGACTGTAGTTACTGCAATTATTAACAATTAAGAATAGTCTATGTTCACACTCTATGTGATACAACAAAAATATAAAAGCACGAAACAAACACCAAATTCAGTCCACTAGTTAAGAAACCGAGGACCTCTTGTGGTGACCACACTCAGATTCAACAATGACAACAATAATAACGAGATAAAGGGTGTGTTTTAAAACCAAAACAACCACCAAACTATATTAACAATTTGAAAATAAATAACACGAAAAACAACAACAATGTTATAACAAGAACAACAAGTCACGGCTTACAAGAACTAGAGCAACACTAAAAAGAATTACAATAAAAGAAAAGGGATAGATAGATAGACAATTGATTGGTATAATCGTAAGAACCCAAGATTCTATTCCACACTTGGACCCTTAACACTACACACAACAAAAAACTATCTCTTATGTGACACTAGATCGGATTCCACCTCTCAAGCATCGACGTTTTCAAGCAAACACAATCACTAGTGAATCCACACTAGTTTTTTGTCCTAGTTTCGATTTTCCTTAAAGGAGAGAGGACTTGGTGTTTCAAAAGTCATACAAGACTTACAA
Source organism: Capsicum annuum (assembly GCF_002878395.1). Lineage (NCBI taxonomy): Eukaryota > Viridiplantae > Streptophyta > Magnoliopsida > Solanales > Solanaceae > Capsicum > Capsicum annuum. The sequence continues at coordinate 43,691 of NW_025891063.1, forward strand.
TATTATCTAAAATCTAAGTCTAAAAACCCTACAATGTTCCTTTTATAGCTATTACAAAATATAAGTTAAAATAACCAAAAGGCCCTTCAAAGAGTGGACACCCATCTAGTGTAATTTATGGGCTGATTTGGATGAATTTTGGGCCTCTTTTACACTTCAATTGGACATTCCAAGGATTGAGTCCAACACGCACTCTCCTAAGTTCATATCCGTGATTATTCCCATATCACTATGTTGCTCGGACTCTCCAAAAATATTGCCGCACTATCGGATCCTTCAAAAATACACAATTTTAGGAAGATTTGATACACCACCATCGATATTTTGGAAGAGTTTGAGAACATAGTTCACATTTTCTCTCTGACTGCAGACATTTAATTCCTAAGTTGTACAGACTCTTCTCTTTTGATGTCGCACCTGTTTGGTCTTTCCAAAAATATACTAATTTTGACGAATCTGACACGCACGCGTTAACATTATTGAAGAGTCCGAACAACATAGTTTGAGCCAACTGTTGAATACCCCTAGAATTCAGCATGTCTACAGGGAGCAGAACTTTTTGGCTGATAAATTAGCACAAATAGGAACTGGAATCAACACACATTTTTTTTTAAAAAAATGAGGGTAGGGGAAGTGGAAATGGGGTAGGGGGTTACTAGATGAGGAATCCAAGCCCTCATCAATAAGGTAAAAGTTTAGATAGTCAACCAACTAAGCTATTAAGATTCCCTTATCAGAACACACATGTCACTTTCTAGATTTCAAAATTGAATAAACTGTTTAAGAAGTATCCAACTTGAACGATGAAAGAGAAGTGGAGCGTGGGGAGAGAAATTTGAGTAATGGAATAACGCCACTTTTTATAATATCTCGGCCTATTATTGGGATATATTAGTTATTCTGGAAGAAAGATATACTGTAGAAGAAAAGAAATGATCAAGTTTGAATATACTTGCTACGAGTATGGAAGGAAGACGTTGGATTTTACTAACATATTAAGGAAAGATATCTAGGATACAAACAATGCTATAAGTGTTAAATGAGCAAATTAAATCATTTCGCATTAACTAACCAAAAAAGGAATCAGGATTTTACCAAAGGAGGAAAACACCTACAAAAAAGTAGAGGCCATTCCCCAAAAACAACAAATATTCAGTGCAGTCTATTGGCACAAAACGTAACCCTGATTAATTTATGTTTGTTCGGTTATTAGTTAGTATTTTAGTCAGCATTATTATTTCAACAATCCAAAGAGTCGACTGACTTTTAGTTGTTTCCGCTGCGGATGTAGAAGGCTTGTGTAACACCCCGCATTTTAGGCTAGAATGAAAAACATCATTTATATACGTGGATGATCCAAAATCCATAAATCCTATGCAAATTTTCCATGTTAATAAATTATGTAGTGTGGAAAATTGAATGAGCTTTTCGTCAATATAAGATTCACCCAAATCCGATATCCGGGCAAGATGTTATGGCTAATTTAAGTTCTAGTCGTAAAACACCGTCATTTTGGTGCTTGGGGCGTCGCGGAGGTGGTCTATTTAACAATTTTCAAATTCTAGTAGCCTAGCGCGATTATGGCGCGTCGCGCTGAAGTTCTAGGTCCTAACCAGTGGGATAACAGATGGCTTTGCGTCACGGTGACCCCAAGAATCCCATTCGTCAATTTCTAGTGAGCCACCGTGATAGTGGCGCGTCGCGGCGGCCCATAAAATTGGGCTCTCAGTTATATTTTGTTCCATCTCATTAAGAGTATATTGGGTATTTTCTACCCCCTTATCAGCTTAAATATGATATTATACTCCCAAGTGACCACATTATTCATATTTTCTTCAAAAAAATTCACAAGAACACTCTCTAAGGTTTCTAACTAAAAACCCAAATAACTCAAGATTCAACCGTGGGTTTTCGAAATTGATGGAAGATTTGGAATCCCCAAACCATAAGCTTCAAGAATCATCAACCAAATTTCTAAATTGAGGTATGTGCGATTTATCCTAAAACTACATGGTCTTGTTGAAAACACCCAACTATGATTTAAAAATCATCAAGCATGAATTTGTTAAAGGGGTTTTGAGATCCATGATTTTATTATGCTTTATGCATGTTTAATGATATTGTTATTTTTGACTTTAGGCCTTACCCTCTTAAATTAATTTACACATATAAGTATATGTATGAAACTTCAAACTGAAGATTTGTTTAAGAGCACAATTAATGAAAATCCCTCTCTTGTGATAACCTTATGTTTATGATCTTATTACGATTGAATGAAATATATGATTTATGAATTTAAAATAGTTTACTCAAATACCATAGTATTTTGAGCAAGATTTAGAGATTTAAGAGAGGGAGTTTCTTGATGTAAATATATTTTGTTAAAGAGAAAGATTTGCATGAGATTAAGAGCTTTGGCATGACCACCTTGTATCATTGAAAGTTTGACAAAGAGAGTTGCATACATGTATTTACATGAGTTTTAGAGAAAGAGTTCTTTGAAATGATTCATTGATATGGTGGTTCCGAATTTAGGTATTGAAACAGAGATTGAAATATGCTAAAAATGGCTCAGAGCTGTGACTTAGAAGTTAATGGTATGACGATACCATATAAATATATGCCATAACAGAGTTAGAGTTTGCAGAGTATATTTTCAGAGAATGCATGTCTTAAAGAGTTAAAAATAGTCATAAAGAGAGCTAGGTGATTGCCTGAAGAGGGCTATAGTTCAAGTAACTCTTAGCCTAAAACTGTGATTTGCCGATCCGGGTATATTATTTTTACGCTGGCGATGGCCGTGTGGCATAGCAGAGTTAGAGACTCCAACCCTTGCGGCACACTTGAGTTGGAGGCTTCTTTGCCAAGTCAATGGAGGATTCCATATAGCCCGTAAAATTTTAGAGTTGTAGTGTATACCACCTAGCGCAGAAGTAAAACAAAGAGTGTCACAGAGTTTAGATGATTTTATAGAGTCTTTAGAAAATGCCCATGAGATTTCTTACTATATGACATGGTCATGAACTATTTTGGAATTGCTTTCATATATGTTGAATATAAATTATTATTTTAGATTTGCTCCGCATACCAGTACGTCTGTATTGACCCCCTACCTCCCAGGTTTGGAGGCTCAATCAAAGGGTCCGACTAATTAGTAGAGTATTTCAGGGAAAAGTGATCTATGTAGTGGTGAGCCTTCTTTGTTCCAGAAGGCCTTTATTTCAGATTATGTTATTCCATTGTTTTAGTCTACTGGGGGCCTTGTCCCAGTTTTCAGAACAGTTTTCAGATGTAGTAGAGATTTCGCAGACTGAGTTAGATCTTATTCAGACTTTTTGAATTGTAAATTTTGTTCTTATGTCTTGAACCTCAGAGTTAATGACCATGTTTTTGTATTAGATTATAATTCCATATTTTCTTTTATTATATGAATGTTGTGCATAATTATCAGATCAGATAGAGTAGGACGTTCGGGCCTTTATGGTTCGGGATGTCCATTACGGCTAGGCCCTATTTTGGGTCATGATAAACTTGGTATCAAAGCACAATTCATGGTACTAGGGTGTCTACAAAATTGCATCAGGTAGAGTCTTATTTATGGGTGTGTAGCGCACCACACTTATAAGCAGGAGGCTACTAGGCGTTTAGGAATGTTTTCCTTTCTTCATGTTCTAGTTCATGCTATGGATTCAGAATGCTCCTCTTTCATACTCTAATTCGTGCTATGGTGTCGCCCATAGGAAGTATAGTCATCCCCATTTCTTTTCTTACTTTGATGTGCTCAGATATGTCTCATTGTTGAGATGAATCAAGTGCAGGAGTTTAGAATTTAAATTGTATGGCCCTTTCTGATAGAGCCATATAAGATTTTAAAATTGGGCAAGGACTTATGAAGAGTCCGTTAGTGCCTCAGAGTGTATTGATTCTAGTGTGAATTTAAATTCTGATGAAATTGTGCTTTTGAGCCTGCAGTATTAAGTGTATTCAGTCCCTTTCAAAAAAATTTATGTTGCAAATGTCATGCTTAAGAGGAAATGAGGTGTAGCAGAATATTGGAACTGTATTTCCACCCGAGTAGTAGTATAAGTTAAAGTGTCAGTGTCATGACCTATTGATGGTGAGATTAGACCAAGAAGTTAGTGATACAAAGTCACAAGGTTAGAAATCAGAGTGAGGATGACTTTTATGTAGATAAATATGTTTAGTTGAATAATTGATGTTCGAGGATGATTTACCCCTTTATAGTGATAGACTAATGTGGTAGCTAGTAACATGTGTGGATTGTATGGTAGTCTATGGTGGGGAGTGTTTGACTCATATTTTTATTCATACAGAGTAAGATATATATTCTTACATTATTGATTATTGTGTGTCAAGTTTCTATATCATGTAACCTTGTAATCGTTGTGTTGTTGAAACTCAAAGTCTAGTGAAGCCGTATGGGGCTCTTTTGATTCACTAGCATAGTTGCCTTGTCATCCCTCTCATTTTTTGTTCAAAACACAAAAATCAAAGTCTAGTGGAGCTGTGTGAGGTCTATTTCGATTTACTAGAAACTTATTATCCATTTTGTTGATTCTTGTGTTGGTTGAAACTGAGGTTTTAGAGGCGTAATGGCAAGAAAAGTGGTAAGGGCGATTTATTGAATGTATGTATAGACGAACCTTTTTGCATGAGATTGAGTTTGCATTAAAGTGATATACCCTTGTGTGTTAGTTTTGTAGAAGGTAGAGAAGGAGTTATTAGCTAAGGTGAGTTGTTGTTTGCTCGAAGTATGAAAATGGATAGACTAGCCAGTAAGTTATAATTATAGTCACAAGGTTGTTTGTGGAATTTGAAGGTAGTCTAAATGTACACTTGGGTAAGTAAGTGTGATGTGAGAAAGCCGTATAAGTAGATGAAATTGTATGGGGTTATAATATAAGATTAAGGTTGACCATGTCTATTATGTGACTTTACCCCCTTGACCTTCTTTTCTTTGGTAGTTGTAAGCTAGTACTACTTGTGAGAAGGTATGTAGTAGATTTTTAGGCATAGCAGTGATGTCATGAAGGTGTTTTGGTTGTGGGTTGTATCTAAATAAAATGAGATATTTGGGTAGAATATCCCAATTTGATGGACTAGTATATTTTATTGCATTCTTCATTGATGGTAGATGATTGATGCTAGACTATAGGTTTGATGTGTTGAAATAGTGCATGCAAGAGCTTAAGTTTATTTGATTCAAAATGAAGTATAATGTTGTATGTATAAAGTAGAAGTATGCCAAAGTGATATAAGGTTGTGGTATTTTTCTAAGGCTATTACATGTTGTATGTGGCTAGTGGTACCATTGAGTTGCTAGGTGGAGAAAAGACTAGTTAGACGGTATATGGTGTTCTAAATAGCCAAGTTAAGAAGTTTTGATTGATAATGTTAAGCCTTTTGATATGATCTTGATTCTTATAGTAGAGAGATATAAGTTTGGAGCCATGATGCTGGTAGACTATGACAGAAGTAGTATGGTCCGTCAAAGGTTTGAAGATATCCATTGAGTTGGTCAATGTTTAAGATGTTATATGATGACTTTTAGGGCTATAGAAACCTAAGGGTTGAATCTTAGAAGGAGGTATTAGCATTGGTTGATATAAATGAAGATACCATCTTACAGGGTATGTTTAGTTTTATGTGTATTTTTATATCCCTGACTCTAAAGTAAAGTGATTTCAGTTTATACCAGAGTGTATATAGTGGTTCACAGACTTAGAATAGTGGTTTAAATCTAAGGGAGAGATATAGAACAAGTAACCAAGTCAAGTTTTCAGATGCTAATAGATGTACTAGTAAGTTGTGGAATTGGTCGTGAGAAAGAACGATGCTCAATCTATTCTTATTTCAGCAGCTTACTTCAGTTATTCGGACATATACTCATGCTTTATGTTTCGGCTTCATGATCATAGCTCGTGTTCATGCATATGATAAGGAATCACGTACTCTCCTAGTTCCTAGTATGATGAGTTCCCAGTTTGTTCAGCAGTCAAAATCACTTTCTGTAAGTTATGAATTCCAAAAATTCAGTTCATGCAGTTCATGACTCTTGGGCATATTTGATACTCTTAACGATCAGTGAAAATTTAGATTTATATCAGGTACCTCAGATTAGATCTCTTTAATGAGTCCATGCCATAAGTACTCTATTCCTCACACCTCAGTAGGGTATTAAGTTATGCTTAGTACTCCCCTTATGTTTCGGATCCCAATATTCCAATTTGCAGTAAGATTTTCCCTTAGGTCGAGATAGTGATGATGAACAGTTGTTTAGATGGAAAAGAGTAAACATTTCTTGTTGATGAAAGATGGTTGTATGCTTATTTGAGTTAAGGCGGTAATTGTGGAGTAAGTTTGAGTCCGAATCTTTGATACACTCAAGGTTAGTTGAAGTTTTATGTGTTATATTTAGGAAAAATTATTGTGCGCTTGTTTTATGTAAGTCTATAAGTTGAAAGAATTTTGAGGTAAAGTTTCATGTATGGCTTGGTTAGTTAAGGATATTTTATGTATATCATCTGAATAGTGCAAGGAAGTTGTTATGGATAGAAGTATTAGAGAATATGATAAATATGCTTTATGAGTGGTTGTTTAGAAGTGCATATGTGGGTATGAAGGTAGGCTTGAATGTCAAGTTTGTATGCATATGGATGGATGCCTTGACTGTTTGTGAATGTCTAATACAAAGTTGAAGGTGATTGCTAGAGTGGCAATAAGAATTATGCAGGAGATGAGGAATTGTGAAATGCAGGGTGTGCTAAATTTATGATTCAAACTAGTACTACAGTATTATGTGGTGCGTCTTGTGATTTTGAGTTAGGCTTGAAGATGATGAGGGGATTTAGTTCAGTTTAGACATTAGTAGATGGAAATATTAGCGGCCATGTGAGAAAAATAAGTGGAATCAATGAGCATGGTGTTCAAGGGGAAAGTATAGTTGACAGAGTATTTTGGAAATGTGGCTAATCTTGAAAGTAAGAAGTCGTAATGCCTAAGATTTGGTAATTCTATCCTAGTTTTTGAGTTATATGTCTATATTCCATGTTATAGAGTAGTGTCATTGTTGTGATTCCTTAGTTAGATGTCTTGTGTAACTCATATCAGAGATTCTTTGCTCCCTAATGCTACTAGAACTTCTTTAGAAAGAGTGTTGAAGAGATACTCCAGTTAAGTATAAGTGTCCAGTATGATTCAGTTTAACAGTCAGGCAGACAAGTTACTGTGGTTTTCCACCTTTTCACCCAGTCCTACTATTTGAAGTCCACTGCGTATGACCATCCCAAAAGATAATCTATTCCATCCGTGTAAGTTGCGAACTTAGTTCAGTCCAACCATCATGTTTCAGATTTAGTTATTTAGTCATGACTCAGTTTATAAGAGTTCAGCACATAATCTCAATTTTTTCCAGCTATTTTAGCTCAGACAGTGTAATACCTTTGTACGATCTAAATCTTGTTGCCTCATGATTTTACTTACCTAAGTTATCACTTCCAAATACAATGTGTGTGATTTGAGCATAAACGCTTCGGGGGAAATCATAAACTCTCAGCATGAATCAGCTCCTTAAAATAAGTAAGGGCAAGTCAGCTCAGAATTCAGTTTTATGATAGAAGTTTAAATATTTCAGATCAGTTATATCCTTTCATAGATGACACATCAGGTCCGCGTTATTCCATATCTTTAAGCTTCAACGTTCCTACCCATCAGTCGGGGACGAATGATCCCAAGGGGGAGATAATGTAACACCCCACATTTTGGGCTAGAACAAAAATCATCATTTCTATGCGTAGATGATCCAAAAGCCATAAATCCTGTGCAAATTTTCCATGTTAATCAATTATGTAGTGTGGAAAATTGAATGAGCTTTCCGCCGATATAAGATTCGCCCAAATTCGATACCCGGATAAGATGTTATGGCTAATTTAAGTCCCAGTCGTAAAACACCGTCATTTTGGTGCTTGGCACATCGCGGGGGTGGACTATTTAATAATTTTCAAATTCCAGTAGCCTAGCGCGATTGTAGCGCATCGCGTTGAAGTTCCAGGTCCCAGCCAGTGGGACAACGCAATGGCTCCGCTTCGCGTTGACCCCAAGAATCCCATTCGTCAATTTCTAGTGAGCCACTGCGATAGTGGCGCATTGCGGTGGCCCATAAAATAGGGCCCCCAGTTATATTTTATTCCATCTCATTAAGGGTATATTGAGAATTTTCCACCCCCTTATCAGCTTCAATACGGGATTATACTCCCAAGTGACCACATTATTCACATTTTCTTCAAAAAAATTCATAAGAACACTCTCTAAGGTTTCAAACTAAAAACCCAAATAACTCAAGATTTAACCGTGGATTTTCAAGACTGATTGATGATTTGGAATCCCCAAACCATAGGCTTCAAGAATCATCCATCAAATTTCTAAATTGAGGTACGTGGGGTTTATCCTAAAATTACATGGGCTTGTTGAAAACACCCAATTATGATGTAAAAATCATAAAGCATGAATTTGTTAAAGGGGTTTTGAGATCCATGATTTTATTATGCTTTATGCATGTTTAATGATATTGTTGTTTTGGTCTTTAGGCCCTATCCCCTTAAATTGTTTACACATATAAGTATATGTATGAAATTTGAAATTGAACATTTGTTTGAGAGCACAATTAATGAAAATCCCTCTCTTGTGATAACCTTATGTTTATGATCTTATGGTGATCGATTGAAATGCATGATTTATGGCTTGAAAATAGTATATCAAATATCATAGTATTTTGAGCACGATTTAGAGATTTAAGAGAGGGAGTTTCTTGATGTAAATATATTTTGTTAAAAGAGAAAGATTTGCGTAAGATTAAGAGCTTTGACATGACCACCTTGCATCATTGAAAGTTTGACAAAGAGAGTTGCATACATGTGTTTACATGAGTTTTAGAGAAAAAGTTCTTTGAAATGATTCATTGATATGGTGGTTCCAAATTTATGTTTTGAAAATACAGATTGAAATATGCTAAAAATGGCTCAGAGATGTGACTTGCAATTCAATGGTATGGCGATACCATATAAATGTATGCCATAACAGAGTTAGAGTTTTCAGAGTATGTTTTTAGAGAATGCATGTCTTAAAGAGTTAAAAATGGGCATAAAAAGAGCTAGGTGGTTGCCTGAAGAGGGCTAGAGTTCAAGTAACTCTTAGCCTAAAACCATGATTTGCCAATCCGAGTATATTATTTTTACGCTAGCGACGGTCGTGTGGCGTAGCAGATTCAGAGACTCTAACCCTTGCGGCACTCTTGGGTTGGAGGCTTCCCCACCGAGTCAATGACAGATTTCATATAGCCCGTTGAATTTCAGAGTTGTAGGGTATGCCCATGATATTTCTTACTTTATGTTATGGTTATGAACTATTTTAAATTGCTCTCATATATGTTGAATATAAATTATTATTTTGGATTTGCTCTGCATACCAAGACATCTGTATTGATCCCCTACCTCCCAGGTTCGAAGGCTCAATCTAAGGGTCCGACTAATTAATAGAGTATTCTAGGGAGAGTGATCCATGCAGTGGTTAGCCTTCTTTATTTCAGAAGGCTTGTTATTTCATATTATTTTATTCCATTATTTGGTCTACTGGGGGCCTTGTCTCAGTTTTCAGAACAGGTTTGAGATGTAGTAGAGATTTCGCAGACTGAGTTAGATCTTATTCAGATATTTTGAATTGTAGCTTTCGTTCTTATGTCTTGAACCTCAGAGTTAATGACCATGTTTTCGTATCATATTATAATTCCATATTTTCTTTTATTATATGAATGTTGTGCATGATTACCAGAGATCAGATAGAGTAGGACGTCCAGGCCTTCATGGTTTAGGATATCCATCACGGCCAGACCCTAGTTCGGGTCGTGACAGCTTGTTTATTTAGGACATAGATTATGTTATTAGTGTTGGTCTAGGAGTCTTATTATTTTCTTTGTAACTCTATTTAAAATGTTGTATATGTTCATTAATAAACAATTTTGTCTAGCAGTTACTCTGTATTTATATGGTATCAGGGCTCGATACTCGCTAACGAGAACAATTCTATTTTTATTTTCTTTCCTTCTCTTTCTCACACAGATCATCAATAATGGCCAACAATAATGGCAACAATCCCAGTGTTGTTAATGTTGATAACACAATGGGCGCCAACCTTATCATTCAATTCAACCCTGCGTCCCAATTACCCATCAAACTTAACAGTGGCCACAACTTTGCCACCTGGAAAACTCAATTCTCCATGCTTATGTTTACAATCTATTTGGCCATCTCGATGGGACCACTCTTTTCCCTACTAGCACCCTCACCGTTGGCAATAATGTATCTCCCAATCCTGTCTTTTTAACTTGGTTCTATCAGGACCAACTCATCCAAAATGCCCTTATAGCATCTGTTGAACCCAAAATTGCTCCAACTGTTGTTGCAGCCAACTCATCCAAAGCGACTTTGGATGCTTTGAACACCACTTATGCAAACAGATCACAAACCCGTGTCTTCAGTCTACGTGATCAACTTACTCGCGTCACTAAAGAATCTCGCTCCATCACTGAATATCTTTACACTATTCGAGCCCTTTCGGATGAGTTAGCCATGGTTGGTTTTCCTATGTCAAATCCTGTACTCAACATCAAAATACTCAGCGGTCTAGGTCCTGAATTTCGTGAAATCTCTGATGCCATCCGTGCACGTTATACAGCTATCTCATATGAAGAATTGTTTGAAAAGATACTTGACCATGGACTCTTTCTTCATCACGAGGATGTTAAGAAACTTTCCAGTCCCATAACTATCGCGGTTGCGACTCCCACCAAATCCAAATCCAATACCAATAACCGTAACAATTGTAGGTAGAATAATAATTCTCCATGGTGGCTGAATAATAATTCTCCACAGTGGCAGCAAAATTCACATCCAAACACTACACAGTGTGTCACGACCTGAGTCGGGTCCTTGGCCGTAACAAGCATCCCGAACCATGAAGGCCCGAGCGCCCTTCTAAATTTGGTAATCATGCATAATATTCATATAGTATAAGAAAAATTGCAGAAAGAAAAACGTATGGAATCATGGTCATACTCTGAAATCTGTTCAACAATGCCAAAATAGGTTTATCAACATTTAAACAACATTCTCTCAGTCTGTGAAATCTCTACTACACATTACATCAATAACTGTCTGAAACCTAGGACAAGGACCCTAGTGGACCAAAACCAAACTATAAAAAATGTGTATAAAAGGAGATATGCCTTCCAGAATAAACAAGGCTCACCACTGTAAACTTCACTTCTGTATGAAAGCTCTACAGATTATCATGGCCTCTAGACTAATCCTCAGACCCTGGAAGGGAGGGGATCAATACAGTTGTACTCGTATGTAGAGCAAATCCAAAATAATAATTTTTATTCAACATAGGTGAGAGCAATTTGAAAATAGTTCATAAATATAAACATGATAAGTAAACATATGGACATATTTAAAAAGACTCTAAACAACTATCTGAACTCTGTGACATACTCTTTGTTTTACTTCTGCGCTAGGTAGCACACCCTACAACTCTGAAATTCCATGGGCTCTATGGAATCTGCCCTTAACTCGGCTACGAAGCCCCTAACCCGAGTTTGTCACAAGGGTCGGAGTCTCTGAATCTCTACTATGACACAGGGCCATCGCCAGCGTACAATTTCTCTTTTGGGTATCACAAACCCATGTCGACAAATCACGATTTCGAAGAATGATTTGATTGACTAGTGCCTTATTCGGGTAACCACCTAACCCTCTTTAAACCTATTTTTAACCTTTTAAAACATATCATTCTCTGAAATCGAACTCTCAAAACTCTAGCTCTGTTATGGCATATATTTATATGGTACCATCATACCATTGACTTGCAAGTCGCATCTCTGAAACATTAATAGCATATCAAATTCTCTTCTTTCGCAACATAAGGTTTGGGTCCACCATGTCAATAAATCATTTAAAAAAACTCTTTCTTAAAACTCATGTAAACACATGCAATAAATTCTCTTTCTCAATATTTTGATAACACAAGGTGGCCATATCAAATATCTCAATCACATGTAATTCTTTTGTACACATTTTTGACATTTACCACGTGCAAAAACCCTCTCTTTTAAATTCACAAATCAAAATCAAGTCTCAAACGACAAAAACAACAGTTATGCATTCTTCTCAACATGAGGGTGAAACAATTCATAATTTTTTGCCATAAGGAAGTTTACAACTAGAGAGGGGCTACGAAAATTCATGGTCTTAAATTAAAGTACATATATATGATAAATAATTTAGGGGGGAAAGGCCTAAAGACCAAAACCATAATAATATCATTGAAACGTTCATAATGCATAATTCAAACGTAGGTTCCAAAACCCCTTTATAAAATTCATGTTTGATAAACTTTAAAATCATAATCAAGTGTCTCAACAAGCCCATGTAGTTTTAGGATAAATCCCATGAAATACCTCACAAAAATCATCCATGTGTTAGCTCGTGATAATATACTCTTAAAGTTAAATGACTAGAATTGTGTCAAAGAAACTTAGTCTCATTTTTTAATTTCAAAGTGATTAAAGTTTATGCAACATATAATTTCCCTAATTTCAAATTTTTATCATGCGGAAAATTGAATGAGCTTTCCTTCGATATAATATTCGCCCAAATCCGATAACCGAACCAGAAGTTATAGCTAATTTAAGTTCTAGTCATAAAACACCATCATTTTGGTGCTTGGTGCGTCGCGGAGGGAGCCTATTTAGAAATTGTGAAATTCCAGTAGCATAGCGCGATTGTGGCGCATCGCATTGAAGTTTCAGGTCCCAACCAGTGGAACAACGCGATGGCTCCGCATTGCGGTGACCTTAAGAATCTCATTCATTAATTTCCAGTGAGCCACCGCGATTGTGGCGCGTCATGGTGGCCCATGAAATTGGGCTCCTAGTTATATTTTTTATTTCATTTCATTAAGGGTATATTGGATATTTTCCACCCACTTATCAGCTTAAACAAAGGATTCAATCCCAAATACACCAGAATACATTCACAATCATCCAAATTACTCAAGAACAATCTCTAGGGATTCAAACTAAAAATCTCAAATAACTCAAGATTTAACCATGGGTTTTCAAGATTGATTTACGATTTGGAATCCCCAAATCACAGGATTCAACAATCATCCATCAAATTTCCAAATTGAGGTACGTGGGGTTTATCCTAAAAATGCATGGGCTTGTTGAAACCACTCAATTATGATATAATGATTATAAATCATAAATTTTTTAAAGGGGTTTGAAATCCATGATTTTTTATTATGCTTTATACATGTTATTGATATTATTGTTTTGCCCTTTAGGCCTCACCCCCTTAAATTAATTTACAAGTATATATATATGTATGAAATTGAAATTTAAGATTTGTTTGAGAGCACAGATTATGAAGTCCCTCTCTTGTGATAAATTCAAGTTTATGATCTTATTGTGAATGATTTGAAATGCATGATTTATGGTTTTGAAACTAGTTTTCTCAATACCTTAGTGGTTGAGCATGATTTAGAGATAATGAGAGGGAGATTCTTGATATAACTACATCCTTGTTTTAAATGAGAAAGAGTTGCATGTGATTGAGAAATTTGACATGACCACCTTGTATTATTGAAATGCTTGACAAAGAGAGTGCCTTGCATGTGTTTACATGAGTTTTGAGAAAGAGTTTCTTTGAATTGATTTATTGGTATGGTGGTTCCAAACTTATGTTTTGAAAATAGAAATTATTATATGCTACTAATGGCTTAGAGACGTGACTTGCAAGTCAATGATATGACGATACCATAATCATGTATGCCATAACAAAGTATATTTTCAGAATATGTTTTCAGAGAATGCATTCTTTAAAGAGTTAAAAATGGGCTATAGAGGGTTAGGTGGTTACCCGAAGAGGGCCTTAGTTTAAGTAAATCTTAGCTTAAAATCGTGATTTGCCGATCTGGGTTTATTATTTTATGCTGGTGATGCCGTGTGGCATAGCAGAGTCAGAGACTCCAACCCTTGCGGCATACTTAGGTTGGAGACTTCCCCTCTGAGTCAATGGCAAATTCCATATAGCCCATAGAATTTCAGAGTTGAAGGGTATACCACCTAGCACAGAAGTAAAATGAAGAGTTTCACAGAGTTCAGATGATTTTACAGAGTTTTTCGAAAATGCCTATGAGATTTCTTATTATATGATATGTTCATGAACTATTTTAAATTTCTCTTATATATATTAAATATAAATTAGTATTTTTGGATCTGCTCTGCGTACCAGTACATCTGTATTAGCCCCCTACCTCCCAGGTTCGGAGGCTCAGTCTAAAGGTCCGGCTAATCAGTAGAGTATTCTAGAGAGAAGTGATTCGTTCAGTGGTTAGCCTTCTTTGTTCCAGAAGGCCTGTTATTTCAAATTATGTTATTCCGTTGGTTTGGTCAACTTGGGGCTTGTCCCAATTTTCAGAACAATTTTGAGATATAGTAGAGATTTCGCAGACTGAGTCAGATCTTATTAACATGTTTTGAATTGTAACTTTCATTCTCATGTATTGAAACTTAGAGTTAATGACCATGTTTTTGTATCAGATTGTATTTTTGCATATTCACTTATTATATAAATATTGTGCATGACTACTTGATAGAGTAGGATGTTCGGGCCTTCATGGTTCGGGATGTCAGTCATGGCCAGGCCCTAGTTTGGGTCAAGACAAACTTGGTATCAAGGCAAGGTTCATGGTCCCACCTTTTCTGCGAAATCACATCGGGTAGAATCTTGTTTATAGGTATGTAGCATGCCACACTTATAAGCAGGAGGCTACTAGGCATTTAGGAATATTTCTCTTCTTCGTGGTTTAGTTCGTGCTTCAGAGTCTGAGTTGTCCACTAATCGATGATCTCTTGTGTTTTAGAAAAATAATCATGCCTCCCCATCGTACTATTGATTAAAATGCACAGACAGATGAGGTTCATCCCACTCATGGGATGAGCACCCAAAGCTCACCTACTCAGACCAACCCACTTTGGGCACCCAAAGCTCCCCGAACGGGGACTAACCGCACTCACCCTCGTGATAGAGAGGTATCTAATGCAGAATTCAGATAGTCCATTCACATACTTACCCTGTTGGTAGCCATACAAACTCCATAGTCAGAAGATATTGGGTCTGTATCTGTCATGTCTGAGGCTATAAGTGTGGGACAGTTCATGAGGATGAACCCGCCCAAGTTTACTGGTACCAAGGTAGAAGAGGATCTACAAGAGTTTATAGACGAGATGGAGAAAATCTTTAAGGTGATGTATGTAGATGAGTTAGAGGGGGTTGAGTTAGAAGCTTACCAGCTTAAGTATGTATCAAACCAATGGTATAACGAGTGGGAAGATTCAAAGAGTGAGCTTACTGAGCCTACAGTTTAGGCCGAGTTCATGGAAGCCTTCCTTGATCTATTCTTTCCTCTCGAGCTGAGGAAGGCCAAAGTCGAAGGTTAATAAATCTAAAGCAGGGTAAGATGAGTGTCTAGGAGTACACTCTGAGCTTCAACTAACTAACCTGTTATGCTTCAGAGATGACTAGTAACATGAGAGCCAGAATAAGGAATTTGCATCCGGCCTTTCAGATGACTTAGTGCTTGAATGTCAGGGAGCAATATTAAACTGGGACATGGATTTTGCCAGACTATCAGTCCACATACAGTAAGTTGATGAAAAGAAAAAGAAAATCGTTGAATCTAGAAAGAAGGACAGACAGGAAAAGAGAGCTAAAACAGCATACCAGAGCTACAGTCAATAACAGAGTAGGAATTAGGGTAACAAATGGCAGAAGAAGAAGAATTAGAGTAATGCGCAGTCTGTAGCCAGTGCCCCGATGACCAGACCCCATCTGGACAGCACATTCAGTATTTTTAGTATAGGCAGAGGCCGAGGATGCAGGGTTCACATTCTTAAGGAAGTGTAGCTCAGACCTCTCAGACATACCTACGATGTAAGAAATATGGGAGAAATCATCCATAGAGATGTCAGTTTAGCGCTATGGTGTGTTATTCGTTCGGCCATCCAAGCCATATCCAGAGAGAATGTCAGGCAACAAAGGGTAATGTTGGTGGAGCCAAGTCATAGGATAATTCTTATGCACCACCACCGCCTCAGAAGGGTGCCACTTCAACTACCGAAAATGGCCGCAACCGATTCTACGCCTTGACCAACCACCAAGATGTAGAGGCCTCATCGAATATAATTACTAGTACGTTGCAAATCTTTTCCCGTGATGTTTATGTGTTACTTGATCCCGGGTCTACCTTGTCTTACGTGACCCCTTATGTGGCTGTTGGTTTTGGATTTAAGCCCGATGTAATTGCTGAACCTTTTCCTATTTCCACTCTAGTGGGAGACTCTGTTATGGCTAGGAGAGTGTATAGAAATTATGTGGTGATTGTTTGTGGGTGGGATACTGCGGCAGACCTCGTATACTTAAACATGGTTGATTTTGATGCTATCTTAGGGATGGATTGGCTTCATTCGTGCAATGCCACACTACATTATAGAACCCGAAAGGTTACTTTTTATTTCCCTAATGAACCAACAATAGAATGGGAGGGACATTCTTTAGCACCTAGGAGGAAGTTCATCTCTTGTCTCAGAGCCCATAAACTTATTTCTAAGGGTTGTTTGTATCATTTTATTTGGGTTAAAGATTCGAATACTGAAAGCCTTTCTCTTCAATCCGTCCCTATGGTGAATGAGTTTCCTGAAGTTTTTCCAGATAATCTCCCAGGAATACCACCTGATAGGGAGATAGATTTTGGTATTGATTTGTTGCCAGATACCCATCCCATCTCTATTCTGCCATATAAAATGGCTCTTGCAGAGTTGAAAAAGTTGAAAGAGCAGCTAGCAGATCATCTAGATAAAGGTTTTATCCATCTTAGTGTTTCTCCCTAGGGTGCACCGATACTCTTCATGTGAAAGAAAGATGGTCCCCTGCGTATGTGTATAGATTACTGTCAGCTGAATAAGGTCACTGTTAAAAATAAATATCCTCTTCCTATAATTGATGATCTTTTTTACCAGCTTCAGGGTGCTAATTGTTTTTCAAAAATAGACCTTCATTCGGGATACCATCAGTTGAAGGTTAGGGAGTCAGATATTCCCAAAACAGCTTTTCGAACCTGATACGGTCATTATGAATTCTTAGTCATGTTCTTTGGGTTGACTAATGCCCCTGCGGCTTTCATGGACCTTATGAATAGGATGTTTCGTCAGTTTCTAGATCTGTTTGTTATAGTTTTCATTGATGATATTCTAATTTATTTTAAGAGTGAGGAGGACCATGCCAATCACCTCCAAATCATCCTTCAGACTCTCAAAGATCATGAGTTTTATGCAAAATTTTCCAAGTGCAAATTCTAGCTTAATGTTATTGCTTTCTTGGGGCATATCGTGTCTAGTGACCAGATTAAGGTTGATCCCCAGAAGATTGAGGCAGTGAGAAAATAGCCCAAATCCATAAATCCAACCGATATTTGGAGCTTCTTGGGTTTGGCAGGGTATTACAGAAGATTTATAGAGAGTTTTTCTTCCATAGCTGCACCGCTTGCTAAGTTGACTCAAAAAAAGGTAAAGTTCGTGTGGTCTGACTCCTATGAGAATAGTTTTGAGAAGTTAAAAGATAAGTTGACAACTACTCCTATTTTGACTCTTCTAAAAGGTATGGAAGGGTTTGTTGTGTACTATGATGCATCCCATGTAGGATTTGGTTGTGTACTCATGCATCATGGTAAAGTGGTGGTTTATGCGTCTAGGCAGTTAAAAGTCCATGAGCAAAATTACCCCACCCATGACTTGGAGTTAGCGGTGGTGGTGTTTGCGCTCAAAATCTGGCGGCATTATCTCTATGGGGTACATATTGATATACTTACTGACCACAAGAGTTTGCAGTATGTTTTCTCACAGAATGACTTGAACCTCAGGCAACGACGTTGGTTGGAACTTTTAAAGGATTATGACATGATCCTTCACTACCATCCGGGCAAGGCAAATGCGGTACACGACGCCCTCAGTAGGTTATCTATGGGCAGTCTTTTGCATGTTCAAAAAGGAAAGAGGGAGATGGTGAAGTATATTCACCGACTTGTAAATCTAGGAGTGTGACTCTTGGATTCTGAAGAATGGGGAGTGGTTGTTCATGAGGTAGCTAAATCTTCCCTTTGTGTTGAATCTAAAGAGAAGCAGGTTGAAGATCCCATCTTGATGCAGATCAAGAAAGATGTGGGTTAACAGAAGGTGATGTCTTTTGAAATTGGTGGTGATGGAGTTTTGAGATGTCAGGACAGACTATGTGTGCCAGATATAGATGGGTTACGAAAGAGGATCCTTGATGAAGCTCACACTTTGAGGTATGTTGTTTACTCAGGCTCTACTAAGATGTATAATGATCTAAAAGCTATTTACTGGTGGAATAATATAAAGCTTGATGTGGCTAATTTTGTTGCCAAGTGTTTAAATTGTCAACAAGTGATAGTAGAGCATATGAGGCCAGGTAGTACTTCCCAAGAGATAGCCTTGCCTTTGTGGAAATGGGAGATGAACAATATGGACTTCATCACAGGACTACCAAGGTCCCGATGCCAGTACAATTCAATTTGGGTGATTATTAATCGACTGACCAAGTCAGCCCACTTTCTACCCTTCAGAACTAAGTATTCTGGAGATGACTATTCCAATCTGTACATTGAAGAGATAGTCCATTTTTATGGAGCACCTGTATCCATCATATCTGACTGAGGTACACAATTCTTTTCACAGTTTTGGAGGTCTTTTCAGAGGGGTTTAGGTACCCAAGTGAACCTAAGTACTGTATTCCACTCTCAGACTGATGGGCAAGCTGAGCGCACCATTCAGACTCTTGAGGATATGTTAAGGGCCTGCATAATTGACTTCAAGGAGAGTTGGGTGGATCACTTGCCATTGATAGAGTTCGCATATAATAACAGTTACTATGCCAGTATTAAGATAGCTCCTTTTGAAGAATTGTATGATAGAAGATGTAGGCCGTTAATAGGGTGGTATGAAGTGGGTGAGACTCAGTTATTTGGGCTTGATCTTGTTCATCAGGCAATGGAGGACGTGAAAATTATTAGAGAACAACTTAAGACAACCCAAAGTCAATAGAATTCCTACGCCGATGTTAGGAGAAGAGACTTAGAGTTTGGGGTTGGTGATTGGGTGTTTCTCAAAGTTTCTCCTATGAAGTGAGTCATGCATTTTGGGAAGAAAAGTAAGCTGAGTCCTCGTTATATAGGGCCATACCAGATTTTAAGAAGGATAGGGGAGTTGCTTATGAGTTTGAGTTACCTACAAGTTTGGGCTCTGTTCATCTGGTATTTCACATATCCATGCTGAAGAAATGTATTGGAAACCATTCCCTAGTGTTGCTTGTAGAGGAAATCAAGGTGACAGACTCATTAGCATATGAAGATGAACCTATCAATCTTAGATCGCCAAGTTCAAAAGTTGAGGAGCAAAGAGATAGTGTCAGTTAAGGTGTTGTGGAGAAATCAGAAAGTCGAGGAAGCAACTTGGGAATCACAAAATGACATGAGATATAGTTACCTAGACTTGTTTGATCCGGTGGATGACAAAATGGAAGGTACAATAAATCAATTCAAAGAAACTCTTTCTCAAACCTCATGTAAACACATGCAAGGCACTCTCTTTGTCAAGCATTTCAATAATACAAGGTGGTCATGTCAAATTTCTCAATCACATGCAACTCTTTCTCATTTAAAACAAGGGTGTAGTTATATCAAGAAGCTCCCTCTGATCATCTCTAAATCATGCTCAACCACTAAGGTATTGAGAAAACTAGTTTCAAAACCATAAATCATGCATCTCAAATCATTCACAATAAGATCATAAAATTGAATTTATGACAAGAGACGAACTTCATAATCTGTGCTCTCAAACAAATTTTAAATTTCAATTTCATACATATACATATACTTGTATATCAATTTAAGGGGATAAGGCCTAAAGGCCAAAACAACAATATCAATAACATGCATAAAGCACAATAAAAAATCATGGATTTCAAACCCCTTTAACAAATTCATGCTTTATAATCTTTAAATCATAATAGAGTAGTTTCAACAAGCCTATGCATTTTTAAGATAAACCCCACGTACCTCAATTTGAAAATTTGATAGATGATTCTTGAAGCCTACGATTTGGGGATTCCAAATCTTCAATCAATCTTAAAAACCTACGGTTAAATCTTGAGTTATTTGGGTTTTTTAGTTTGAAGCCCTAGAGAGTGTTCTTGAGTAATTTGGATGATTGTGAATGTATTCTAGTGTCTTTGGGATTAAATCCCATGTTTAAGCTGATAACGGGGTAAAAAATACCCAATATACCCTTAATGGCATTGAATAAAAAATATAACTGGGAGCCCAATTTCATGGGCCACCGCGACGCGCCACAATCGCGGTGGCTCACTAGAAATTGATGAATGGAATTCTTAAGGTCACCACGATGCGGAGATATCGTGTTGTCCCATTGGTTAGGACCTGAAACTTCAGCGCGACGCGCTACAATTGCGCTATGCTACTGGAATTTGACAATTTCTAAATAGGCCCCCTCCGCGATATGCCAAGCGCCAAAATGATGGTGTTTTACGACTAGAACTTAAATTAGTCATAACTTCTTGCCCGGGTATCGAATTTGGGAGAATCTTATATCGAAGGAAAGCTCATTCAATTTACCACATGATAAAAAGTTGAAATTAAGGAAATTATATATGGTTTAAACTTTACTCACTTTGGAAGTCAAAAATGAGACTAAGTTTCTTTGACAGAATTCTAGTAATTTAACTCTAAGATCATATTACCACGAGCTAACGCATGGATAATTTTTGTGGGGTGTTACATTATCCTCTTGGGCTTGCTACTTATTGCTCTTTTCCTATTTTTGTATACTTTGTATCCTCACTATTTCCATCTTTTTTATGATGCCATCAATATTCACAACAAGGTACAAAACAAAAAAAATATAGAGGACAAAAATAGTAAAACAACATCAATAAATTTATAGGGAGATTGTTGTTGGACCTCTTTGTCAAAAGAAGGGGAGGTAGGATTGGAAAATAATAAGTTGAAACAGTAAAAATGATGCAACAGTAAATTGCTACAAAAGAGAATGCAGTGAAGAGAAAAGGTGAAATTTTTTTGCTTTGTTTTCTATTTCTGGATGGTTACAAATGCCTAATGTCATCTCCATTTATACTTGTGCAGGGATGATTCTAGATACTACACATCTAGAGTGTTCTATATTTTTCCACAAAAATCTCCCTCAAATATCTAGCACCATCTAATATCTAGATATTTCTTAAATACACATACTAAATAACTATACTATCCTTTTCTAGATTATTCTACCTAGAATTACCTAGAATATCTAGATATTTCTTCAACATGATTATTCTAGAAATTACACTAGACTATTCTAGAGATTTAACTAGAAATCTATGATTCCGAAAAATCTACTTTAATATTTTCACACTCCCCCTTAAAGTGATTTTCTGGAAGCTACCCTAAACTTGTCGTGGAAGAACTCAAGTGAAGCTTTGAACCGCGCTTTAGTGAAAATCTTGATAGATTTTGCATGGCTCCTGTTTCTTCTTCAAATGTTGAAGATTTCTCGCTAATGATTGACCCTTGTTGAGCTTTATCATGTTGAGTTCTCGAGCTCCCCCTTTCTCTGAACTCATCCACAACTTCATAATCTGGTGAACCAAATATGATGGGAAAGTTTGAAGCTCTAGGATTCAAGATTTTAGAACTTGCTCTTTCTGAAGCAACTCCATAGCACAAGGATATTTTTTTGGTATCAGTCTTCTCATTTGATTTGATGATGATCTTTTGTTCGGGCCTATCAAACAGCTCCCAAGTATTATTTTTATTAATCACGACAAGCTTCTCCTCTATTGTAAAAATCCAAGTTTTATGACTTGTTGCTTCTTCAAAGGAAGATGGTTCCACAAAAGCAAAATTGCATTGCTCATAAACTTCAGCTAGTGACCTGGTCTTCAAAATAGGAGAATCTGAAGGTAATTCAACATCTGAATTATGCTCTTTTTAGCAATAGGACTGGAAAAAATATCTCTCATCTACAGATTTAGAGCTGCAACTGAAGTACTTCCATCTTGGTTCTTTACAACAATATCTCGATACCAATCATAGTGGCTAGACTCATCCACTGTAAGATCTCTACTGATAAGCACCTTCTTTGTACGAACATTATACACTTTGTCCCCTTTTGCAGTTGTGCTATAGCCCAACAAAATACAAATTCTTGCCTTGTTATCCAATTTCCCCATACAGAACATGGGAATAACACACAAAACCAAATACTTTCAAGTGTCTCGAAGATGACTTTATACCTTTCCATGCTTCAAATGGTGTCATGTCTTAGAGTGCTCTAGTTGGTAATCTGTTCAGTAAATAAACTGCGGTATTGACTGCCTCATCCCAAAATCATTTGGGTATCTTCTTTTTTGCTAGCATACATCTCGCCATCTCCATTGCGGTTCTGTTCTTTCTCTTAGAAACCCCATTTTGTTCTAGAGTGTAGCGTACAATAAATTATTGTTGAATTCCCATATATTTACAATACTTGCTGAACTGATGTGGAGTATATTCAGTTCCATTATCTGACCTCATATACTTCAATTGGCAGCCACTCTCCCTTTCTACCATAACCTTGAATTCTTTGAAAATAGAAAACACCTGATCAATTGATATCTTACTGTATTAACTCTTTTGTT
>NW_025891063.1:69594-75960 GCF_002878395.1 Capsicum annuum
AGAAAACACCTGATCAATTGATATCTTACTGTATTAACTCTTTTGTTCTATTTGTGTGGCAGCTGAACCTTTAGGCCTACGTCCATTTGATATTCTCCGTTGATACGAGAATAATCATGGAAATAGACTTATGTGGGTGTGGATTGAAAGCAATGAAGTGTATGTGCAAGAGAAGTGTAATTAAAGGCCCAAATACACACCAAAACAGTCCACTCCATACACTAGAGGGGCAGCCCATTCTTGAAGGGCCTTTTTGGTTATTTAAACTTCTATTTGTTTTGTAATATATAAGGAACATGTTAGGGTTTATTCACTTAGTTTTTGAATGTTCAAAATGGTAGAACACACTTGAAACCCTTAAGTTATCTCTCTTGTAAGGCTTGGCCGAAACTAGGTTACAACATTAGGGTAGAATCTCTTTTGTTGTTTGTTTGCTTGGAACTTGGGGTGCTTGAAGGATTGAGGTCCTCTCTTGTGTCTCTTTGAAGAGTGTAGGTGTTCCTACTATCATCATTAAGGGTCTTTTGTGTGTCATACACTTAGGTTCTTAGTCATTATAGTAGTTTATGTTTCACTATCTGTCCCTTTGTCTTTTGTAATCTTGTAACATTATATCTTGTTGTTGGGGAATCCAAATCTAGTTATTCTTGTCGTTATCTTGTTCATCTCGTTATTGTTGTGTTGTTAGCTGTTTTTGGGTGTCAAATACACCATTGTTTCTTGTATGCTTGTTATACTTGTCGAATCCGAGTGAGGTCCCCTTTTGGCCAACGTTTTTTCTTGAATTTATGGACTGTTTGGGGTATGTTTTTTGCTTTCCCTTGTTTGTCTTGTATCATTTGGTATCAAATCCATCTTTGGTGTTGTTCTTACAATACCAATCTTGGGATTTCTTGCTAAGAAAAAGAAAAAAAAACTTGGGTGTTCTTGTTGTTGTTGGCCTTGAAAGTGTTGTTCTTGTTGTTCATCTTGGCCGAGGTTGCTTGTAGCGTCTAGATCTAGTAGTCCTTTGGTGTGTATTGTTGTTTCTTGTGTTAGTTGTGTGATTCACTAACATTAAAAGATGTCTAGATCTATATTTGAGCTTGAACTTGTTAAAGTGGTGTTGTGAACAAGGACCTAGGGCGAGAATTTGTGACTTATTGTGGCCGGTTGGGTCTTGAATTCGTGAATATTGTTGTTGTTCTTGAAGGATTGTTGTGGTGTTCATCTTGTTCTTCATCTCATCTTACAACTTAAGACAACCAAAAATGTAATATAGATTCAAAAAGGTGAACCTACAAGTTGTAAAGTTGTTTGTGAGAAGACTTGAGTCATCACTTCCTTGACTTGACATCTAGTTTTCAACCACTTTTCCTTGTTTTAAGGGACCTTGTTTTGTGGGAATTGTACAAAGTCAAGTCTTTCCTTTTGAAGATTATACTTAAAGGAGATTCAAGACATATACTTTCCCTCCAAAATCAATTGTTTCCATTACATAGTAAATAAAGTTTGTAAACTTCAACTAGTGACTAATTGTGGGGCCGTGACCAATAGTGTGCTGCCATGTCACCCAAGTTACTATTCACACTAAAATTTTAAGCTCAAATTGTGATCTTTTAGTTTCATTTTATTGTCTCATTAGTTTCGTTTGTTGATTCCAATACTAACTTACAAACTAGTGACAATTTACTAGATTGTGAGTTGGTTTTGAAACCATTTTTTCCGTGTTTACTTCCTTTGTGTGTTTTTATTCTTTTGAGTCATTGTACACACTTGGTTCACCTCTCAACATCTCCTAGATTACAAGCAAACTTACAATAATTGTGAGATCAAAAGTGAGAAAATCTGAGGGACAAAGGATTAAAGAGAGAGTGTGAGGACTATTCTTGAACAACTAACTTGTTTATTGTTTTGTAGGTAACTTCTTGGCTGCAATGGACAACAATGCTCTTAGTTCTATCTTGGAAAGACTTGAAACTATCAATCGAGGAATAGAAAGTATGCTCACAACTATATCCTCAATCCGAGGAGAGATGTCTACTATGAATGAGAGGTTGGATCGAATGGAGAGTCGAAGGAAGTCTTGTGCTTCTACTCCTCGACTCCATGTTTTCTCAAGTGGTCATGACCAAAACCCTTCCATCACCATTGCCCCTGAGACTTTGCCTACAAAAGTCAACCCTCCAAGTTCACCACAAAATGCCATGATCCAAGTAACAAATTACCCTCAAAATCGAGAACAAGGTAGATCACTTCTCCCGCAAGTTGATCAAGTCCCATAAAAAGGACTTGGAGGCCCATTCTTTCCTATCCAAGCTCCACAACCGAAGCTCCACATTACCAAAATAGCCCCCTCAACCGAAACTCTACTTCCCCAAAACCAATATGTCCATATAGAGAAGTATAGAAGAAAGGGATAGGAAGTATATGGACTCTACGATGATGCTTATATGATGGAAGGAGACTTGAGTCGGATAATATTGAAGCCAAGTCTCAAGATTGAGAGGAAGCCAAGGTTCAAAATGAAGATATTGGCCGAGACTTGTTCATATTGAGTTCTCGGGTTATTTATGTTTTGTGGACTGTTTTGAGTGCTTTTTTTTAAGTGGCCAATTAAACAAAGTGAAGCCGTGAATTTGTGGGCAAATTCTTCTCAAGATGGAGAGGATGATATGAGAATAATCATGGAAATAGACTTATGTGGGTGTGCATTGAAAGCAACCAAGTGTATGTGCAAGAGAAGTGTAATTAAAGGCCCAAATACATACCAAAACAGTCCACTCCATACACTAGAGGGGCAGCCCATTCTTGAAGGGCCTTTTTGGTCATTTTAACTTCTATTTGTTTTGTAATATATAAGGAACATGTTAGGGTTTATTCACTTAGTTTTTGAATGTTGAAAATTGTAGAACACACTTGAAACCCTCAAGTTATCTCTCTTGTGAGGCTTGGCCGAAACTAGGTTACAACATTAGGGTGGAATCTCTTTTGTTGTTTGTTTGCTTGGAACTTGGGGTGCTTGAAGGATTGAGGTCCTCTCTTGTGTCTCTTTGAAGAGTG
Source organism: Capsicum annuum (assembly GCF_002878395.1). Lineage (NCBI taxonomy): Eukaryota > Viridiplantae > Streptophyta > Magnoliopsida > Solanales > Solanaceae > Capsicum > Capsicum annuum. The sequence goes on from NW_025891063.1 coordinate 72,637, forward strand.
TAGGTGTTCCTACTATCTTCATTAAGGGTCTTTGTGTGTCATCTACACTTAGGTTCTTAGTCATTATAGTAGTTTATGTCTCACTATCTATCCCTTTGTCTTTTGTAATCTTGTAACGTTATATCTTGTTGTTGTGGAGCCCGAATCTGGTTATTCTTGTTTTCATCTTGTTCATCTCATTATTGTTGTGTTTTTGACTATTTTTGGGTGTCAAATACGCCATTGTTTCTTGTATTCTTGTTATACTTGTCGAATCTGAGTGAGGTCCCCTTTTGGTCCACATTTTTTCTTGAATTTGTGAACTGTTTGGGGTATGTTTTTTTCTTTCCCTTGTTTGTCTTGTATCATCCGCGCCAACTCAACAAGCAGTGAGGTTAATGCAGAGGTTTTAACTTGTTAACTTCTATTTCTTTTGTGATTGCTGAGGAAAATAAAGAGTTAATCAGGTTGCATTGATGATACAAAATCTTTTCATTTTCAAGGTAAGTCGGGCTTTCCCCCAGGAATTGATACGAGTACGATCATGACCTTGGAAACTTTTTGAGTATTTTGAAGACCACTTACAAGAGTGCATAAGCCCAAGTGTGAAGGAGGCCCAAAACCATCCTTTTGGTGCACTTAAGGGGCTGTTTTTGGAGTCCTTTAATGAAAGGGCTCTTTTGTCATTTCTCTATTATTTGTAATGTTGTATAAATAGAACCTTGTAGGGTTTATTTCCTTAGTTTTTGAATGCTATTGAAAGAAACTCCTTTAGAGAGAGTGAGAGCAACTGTAACTAGGGTGATACTAGTGTGGAATCACTAGTATTGCAAAACATTGTTAGAAACCTTGGTTCTTGAAAAGTGGACGCCCTCTTGTGTCATCGTAGAGTGTTGGTGTTGATATTACGAGTGTTGAGGGTCTTGGGATTGAATATATACCTTGGTTCTTATTGTTTGTAATATTGTATGTCACACTTCCTATATTTTGTTCCTGTAATCGTTGTACTAGTTTATAGTTATTTCTAGTGAAGCCGTGTGTTGTTGTTACATTGTTCTTGTGTTCTATTCCTATTGTTATCATCTTGTTCTTCTGGTGTAGCTGCTGTTTTGGTTTTGAACACCTAGTAATCTTGGGTTCTTAAGTTGTCATCTTGTAGCCAATTGGTCTCTTGTACCTTGTAGACTGTTTTGTGCAATTTATGGGCTGTTTTGGCGTCTTTCCTTGGTCGTTTTGTATCAGGAATGATTCATCAACTTGGTTTCTTTGGGGAAGTTACTATGTATACACATTGGAAGACTTGGTACGTAAGAGTAGCGGAACCACCTTTGTCCAAGGTTTGCTGGAAAAATATACTCTGTAGATAGGTAAATTTGTATGCATATGGTAAATGTCCTCGAAACCAAGGAAATTACCTTAGATAGGAGGTTATGGAGGACCCGAATTAGGCTAAGATGTTAGTAGGTAGTAGTGTATTTTCTTGCTATCCATCCATACTAGTAGTCGTGTAGTTGTAGTACTGCTTCGGTTATTTCATGACCTTCGGTTTCTGGTACTATCTATTTCTAGTACTTCGATTATCCTATTATTTGGTTGTCTTTACCATTCAGAATGCTTTGTTATGCTTTCACTTTCGTTTATTCCTTTTTTCGACTGCTTTGGATTATTTTTCCTTGAGCCAAGGGTCACTCTACTCGTGGGACTACACTGAATATTTGTTGTTTTTGGGGAATCCCTTGACTTTTTTGTAGATGTATTCTTTATATATTTGATTTGTATCCTAGACATCTTTCCTTAATACGTTAGTAAAATCCAACATCTTCCTTCGATGCTCGTAGGTCGTAGCGAGTATATTCAAGTTCTAATATTTCTTTTCTTCTGTAGTATATCTTTCTTCCGGAATAACTAATATATCCCGATAACAGGTAACCAAATAGGGTCATAGTAAAAAGTGGCATTATTCTATTACTCAAATTTCTCTCCCCATACTCTATCACTCTTTTGTCGTTCAAGTTGGATACTTCTTAAATGGTCTATTAAATTTGGAAATCTAGAAAGTGACATAGTGTGTTCTGATTAGGGAATCTTAATAGCATAGTTGCTCAACTATCTGAACTTTCACCTTGTTGATGATGGTTCGGATTCCCTATCTTATAACCCCCTCCCCCATTTCCCCTTCCCCTACTCCCTATTCTTTTTTTGAAAAAAAATGTGTGCTGATTCCAATTCCTATTTGTGCTAATTTGTCAGCCAAAAAGTTCTGCTCCCAGTAGATATACTGAATGCTAGGGGTATTCAACAGTTGGATCAAATGCCTGCAGTCAGAGAGCAAGCGTGAACTATGTTCTCAAACTCTTCCAAAATGTCAATGGATGTGTGTCGAATCCTCCCAAAATAGTGTATTTTGGAGGATCCAACACGGGTGCGGCAACATTTTTGGGGAGTTCGAGTAACAAAGTGTGAATGTAGACTATTCTGAGCTGTTAATAATTGTAGTAACTGCAGGCAATCCAAGTTTAGTAACTTCCCAAGAAGTGAAAAAAGTATGTTTTCATGCATGTTTATATGATGCAAATATGAAACTTTTGACAGTTGATTATGACATCCAATCCATATAAAATAGTTTGATTTTTGATAATGTGTTAATTTTTCAAAGCTCTCTCTTTACCGAGGGTCTATCGAAAACAACCTTTCTATCTTACCTCTGAGGTAGTGGTACAGACTGCATGCACTCTACCTTCTCCAAGCTCCATTTTGTAGGGAATATACTGGGTATTGTTGTTAATTTTCCAAAGCCAAGTAACGGATGAGTTAGAAGAAAATGGTGTGACACATAAAATTTGAGTCCGGAGTCAAAAGGGTTAACTTTTTGATAAAAAAAAAAATCAAACTAGACAATTGATTTGGAAAGAAACCAAAGTGGACAAAACTCTCTTGGCTAAGCGATTTGTCCCATGAAAGTACTGACAGCACCGACAAATCATTTGGTGTCCACCGATTTGCATTGGATGTCCAGCGATTTGCAAATCACTTGGTGCCTAATGATTTGCAAGTCACCTGGTGTCTGCGATTTGCTCTTATGTTTTTCTTTAATAAGGAGTTTGTTGTTGTGTTTGAGTTATTCTTGTTTCAGCTCTCCCACTTTGAGAGTGCGCATCTAGATATCGTCGACTCATATTTGTAGGCACCCCAGATATTCTCGTGAAAAATAAACGTAGTTGATACAAACCGATGAATATGCTTATAATATATAGATAGCAGTATATTGATGTATTTCGAAATCGAAGATAGAGAAGCAACTTTTCCAAACTAACTAGTACTATAAACTTAACCACATCTACTGTT
>NW_025891064.1:0-1827 GCF_002878395.1 Capsicum annuum
ACGATCAACTAAGTATGTTCATCCTGAGTAGAGTGATCAATTGACCAATTTTATTTGAAATGATTTAAACTAAGCCATAATTAGAAATAGCTATATTGATTTAACTAAAATTAAAGATGAATTAGTAAGTTCACTTACAATTTCAATTAATTTTATAGTAATTACATGATCATGTAAGTGTTTCGTCTTAAGTAGAATGATGAATTGACCAATTTGATTTGAAATAATTAAAATTAAGTAAATATTAGTAATAACTAAATTGATTTAACTAAAATTAAAGATGAATTGATAATTTAATTATGATTTCAATTAATCTCATAGTAATTACATGATCATCTAAGTGTATTCGTCTGGAGTAAAGTGTTAATTGACTAATTTTATTTGAAATGATTCAAATTAAGACATTATTAGTAATAACAACATTGATTTAACTAAAATTAAAAATGAATTGATAAGTTCAATTACGATTTCAATTAACATGTTGCAATAGATGAGTAATCTGTTGAAAAAGACTAAACAGTTAAAGACATTTGTTGAAAATGACCAAACATATATAGCTATCTGTTGCAACAGATGACTAACCTTTTGCAATAGCTAACTCATCTATTGAAAATTATCCAACAAATATAGACATCTGTTGCAACAGATGACTAAATTGTTGCAACATATGACTTATCTATTGGAAATTATTAAATAGACAAGATATAACTCAGAACCAAAATGAGTCACAGAATTTAAAAAGTGACCAAAATAGTTCACCTGTTTAAAAAGTTACCAAAATAGGCTAAACATAATAATTTATTAGGTTTTCCTTGTTTTTCTTAACGATCAACTAATGGAGTTGATTTTTACAAAACCGTAAGAATTTCTTATGTTTTACATATTTTTTTTGTAAAACGTAAAAAATTCTTATATTTTATAAAAAAATATAAAAAGTAAGAATTTCTTACGTTTAACACAATGACCAAGGAAAAAATGCAGTGAATTATCAAATCAATTAAAAAGATACTAAAAAAACGAGTTGTTCAACATAACAAAAAGTTACGTTCTTAACTTTTTTATAGCAGTGGTCCCCCACTCACAATTCCTTTTTCCACAAATGTTCAATCACTTCTACTCTTTTCTCTTTTTACATATGATAATTATAAATTTTTTTATTAGTTAAATTTATTTATATTTTACATGTAGTTCAAATAATTTATTTTTTCATCTATGTAATAAACTTTTACGTTTTACATAAAAAATTTAAAAAATATAAGTATCAATTACCTCATTAACTTAACAATTTTCTTATATTTATTCTATATAAAAAAATAATCACTTCTATCCTTAATTATCTGATTTCTCTCTAAAAAAAATTATACTTTTGAGTTTTCCTCTACTCTAAAATAGTGAAATATTGAATTATCGTTAATCAAGATGCTACTATATACAAGAATTACATTTTTTTGGTGTGTTAAAATATGAAATTAATTTTTTTGGATAGTGATTCATCGTAGTTTTCGATTAGTGTTTCGATTAGAATATTGAGGAGACTCACATGCACAAATATGTTTCATATTATAATTAATGGAGTAAAAAATTACAATTTAATTTAGGAGCAATCCTAAATTAATATAAGAAATATATTTTTTTAGGAACACTCCTAAAAAAATATAATTCTTCTATATAGTAGCATATTTGATCGACAATAATTCAATATTTCACTATTTTGGAGTAAAGAAAAACTCAAAAGTATAATTATTTTAAAGAGAAATCGGATAATTAAGGATAGAAGTGATTATTTTTTTATATAGAATAAATATAAGAAAATTGTTAAGTTAATGA